>NC_092225.1:36041387-36123786 GCF_036320965.1 Panulirus ornatus
CTTTTCAAGGATAAATGCCAAAAAAATTATTAGAATTAAAAAAATTACCGGGAAAAACAAGTAGGGGCACTAAAAAAAATCAGAGACTTGGAAGGAAAGGGAGGAAGACATCCGTCTTGGGACACAAACATTGGAAGACTACCCAGGCAAACAGTGTGACCTTCAAAGAAACAAGATACAAAAGAAGCGCAATTAAAAGAATTTGGGATGTAACAGTAACGCCATCTGGAAAAACGATTTTAAAAATATTAGAAAACGGGAAAAGTATCAATCATCAAAGAAAACGGTTAAATTTTGAAATGTAGAGAATGAAAATCCTTTTTTTACTTTGCGCCCGGGTTTAAAAAAACAAAAAAAAATATATACTTGGGCTTGTTAAATGACACGTGACACTTTTTTTTTCTAATTTCATTTCTAAGTGATGTGATAAAAGGAAGCAAAGGAAGACAGCTGGAAAAGAAAATTTATTCGCATTCTTCTTCATTGCTTTCGGGGTTGACTCTGCTAGCAACACAAAGATTCGAAAGGACCTGGTGGTCTGTTACTTTGATTTTATTGCTAATCTAAAACAAAAAAGTTATTTTAAAAGAGTGAAATTATCAATGGGCTTTAAAAAATTTTTTTACTTTGGGAAAACGTTCCGATGAACAATAACCTGTCTTTTCGGATTTCTAAAAATTTCTACTAGCATCATTCCCGAATAGTGAGGTGGGGGATTTATCATGTTATTAACCTTTATTTTTTAAAGGGTAAAGTAAAAACATTGGTCTTTCTAAAAATTTATGAAGCCCTTTATGAGGTTAAATTTATTTTTTTCGTTTTTTTACCCTTTTTCTTGCGAATGTCAATGCGCATGTTGTTTTGGCTTTCCCCGCTAGAGAGCAGTGTTGGCGTGCCGGATGTCATTTATGAGGTAATTTATTGTTTGCTTGGGTTTGCCTTTACTTGCGAATGGGCTCTGCGCATGTACTTTGCCTACCACCCCTAGAGAGGAAAATTTCGTCTTTCTATTGCATTAAACTTAAAAAAAAAGGTCTACATTTGAAGACAAAAAAAAAATTTTCAAAGGGTACCAGAAAACAGAAAAATAAAATATGTGACTAAACCCCAAAAGAATTTTATAGAAAAATTTTAAAAAAAGCCGACCCTGGCATTTTTAAACAAAACTAGGGAAACGCGATCCTTTTCCCCCGTAAAATTTTACGCGGAAAAAAAAGCTCAAGAACCTACTTTTTAAGGAAAAAAAATGCCCCAAAAACTTATTAGAGTAAAAACTTTCCCAAAAGGGCAAGTAGGGAAATAAGAAATCAGGACTTGGAAGGAAACGTAGGAAGACATCCTTTTTGGGAAAAAACATTGAAAACTACCGAGGCAGGGGTGCTGACCCTACAAAGAAACAAGATTTCAAAAAAGCGCAATTAAAAGAAATTTTTGAAAGCTAACAGTAACGCCATCTGGAAAAGCGATTTTAAAAATATTGAAAACGGGAAAAGTATCAATCATCAAAGAAAACGGTTAAATTAGAAATGTCATGAGAAAGAAGTCCTTTGTTTACTTTGCGCGGTTAAAAATTTTTCAAAAACAAAAAATATACTTGCATTTGTTAAATGACAGTGACACTTTTTTTCTAATTTCTTTTTTAAGTGATGTGTAAAAGGGGGAAAGGAAAACAGCTGGGAAAAGAAAAATGATTCGCAATCTTTTCATTGCTGCGACGTTTACTGCTGCTAGCAACACAAAGATTCGAAAGGACCGGGGGGGTCTGTTTTCTTTGAATTTTTATTGTAATCTAAAACAAAAAAGTTATTCAAATGAGTGAAATTATCAATGGGGTTAAATAATGTTTACTTTAGAAACCGTTCCCCATGGGAAAAAATCAAACCCGTCTTTTGGATTTCTAATTTTTGGACTAAACATCATTAGAATAGTGAGGTGGCGTTGATCTTTTATTAACCATTATTTTTAATGATAATTTATAAAAAAAATTGGGCGCTAAAATTGATGGGAAACCTTGGGTGAGGTTAAATTTATTGTTCGCTTGTTACCTTTGACTTGCGCAATTTTCAATTTCGCATGTTAGTTATTTGGGTACCTCCGCTAGAGAGAGGTTTTTGGGGTGCGGATGTCATGGGGTTGGGGGTAATTGATTGTTAGCTTGTTAAACTAAGACTTTCGCAAAGTCTTGGCATGTACCCTTTTGCCTACCAACCCCTAGAGAGGTAAAATTTCGTCTATTATATTGCATTAAACTTAAAAAAAAATGATTACATTTAAAAAGACAAAGAACTTACAAGGCTACCGGGAAAAGGCTACCAGAAGAAGATAAAAAAAGATATTTTGGGAAAAACCCAAAGGAATTTGATAGAAAAGTTGAAAGGCTGTCATGGCATTTAAACAAAACTAGGAAGCGCGATCCTTCCTCGTAAACTATACGCGGATTAAAAGTCAAGAAACTATTTTCAAGGATAAATGACAAAAACATTATTAGAGTAAAAAACTTTCGAAAAGACAAGTAGACACTAAGAAATCAGAGAATTGGGGGAAAAAGCGTAGGAGACATCTCTGGGGGCACACCCCATTGAAGACTACCCAGGCAGGGTGACATACAAAGAAACAAGATACAAAGGGGCAATTAAAGGGAAATTTTTTTTTGCTAACAGTAACGCCATTGGAAAAGCGATTTTAATATTTGAAACGGAAATGTATATCATCAAAGAAAACGGTTAAATTAGAAATGTCATGGAAATGAAGTCCTTTGTTCTACTTGCGCGGTGGGAAATTTGTTTGCCTTTACCATTCAAAAACAATATATACTTGACATTCTGTTAAAAGACAGTGACAATTTCTTTTTTTTTTCATTTCTAAATGATGTGATAAAAAGGAAACAAAGGAAGACAGCTGAAATGAATATGATTCGCATTCTTCTTCATTGCTGCGGGCGTTGACTGCTGTGGGAACACAAGATTCGAAGGACCTGGGGGTCTGTTCTGAAATTTTTTGCTAATCTAAAACAAAAACCCTTATTCAAATGAGTGAATTATCAAAGGGCTTAAATAATGTTTCTTTAGAAAACCCTTCCCATGACAATCATCTGTCTATCGGATTTCACATTTAGTAATAGCAATTTTAGAATAGTGAGGTTGGCGTTGATTTATGTTATTAACAATATTTATACTGATAATGTAAAAAAAATTGGTTGCTTTAAAAATTTATGAAGCCATGATGAGGTTTAAATTTATTGTTCGCTTTTACTTTGACTTGCGAATGTCATGCGCATGTTAGTTTTGGCTACTCCGCAGAGAGTGGTGCGTGCCGGACTGTATGATGAGGCAATTGTTGTTAGCTTGTTAGGGTTGACTTGCACAATGTCTCTGCGCATGTACTTTGCCTCCACCGCTAGAGAGTACTTTCGTCTATCATTTGCATTAACTTAAAAAAAAAGTCTGCATTTTGAAGAAAAAAGAACTTTCAAAGCTACAGAAAAGAAAATTAAAATATGTGATAACCCAAAAAATTTGATGAAAAAATTTAAAAAGATGATATGCACTCAAAAAAAACTGAAGCGTTATCCCCTTTCCCCCTTATCTATACGCGGAATAAAAACTCAGAAACTACTTTTTAAGGATAAAAGCACAAAAAAATTTTAGAGTAAAGACTTACCGAAATCAAGTAGACACTAAGAAAAACCAGAGCTTGGAAGGAAGCGTAGGAGACATCGTCTTGGACACAACAATTGAAAACTACCGAGGCAGCAGTGCTGGGCCATACAAGAAACAAGGGTACAAAAAAGCGAATTAAAAGGGAAATTTTTGATGCTACAGTAAGCCATCTGGAAAAAGGATTTTAACTATAGAAAACGGGAATGTAACATCATCAAAGAAAACGGTTAATTAGAAATTCTGAGAAGAAGTCCTTTGTTTTACTTTTCGCGGTTTAAAAATTTAAAAACAATATATACTTGACATTTGTTAAATGGGCACGTGACACTTTCTTTTTCTAAAATTTTTTTCTAAGTGATGTGATAAAAGGAGGGAAGGAAGAAAAGCTGGAAAGGAAAAATTTTTTTTTGCTCTTCTTCATTGCGCGACGTTGACTGCTGTAGCACACAAGATCGAAAGGACCTGGTGGTTGTTACTTTTTTTATTGCTAATTTTAAAACAAAAAAAAGTTATTCAAATGAGTGAAAAATTAACAATGGGCTTAAATATGTTTACTTTGAACACGTTCCCGATGAACAATCAACCCGGGCTATCGGATTTCTACATTTTTTACTAGGATCTTTAGAATAGTGAGTGGCGTTGATCAGTTATTAACTTATTTTTTACTGATAATGATAAAAAAAATTGGTCTGCTAAAAATTTATGAAGCCATGTGAGGTAATGATTTTTCGTGTTCTTTGACTTGCGCAATGTCAAAGCGCAGTTAGTTATGGCTACCTCCGCTAGAAAAGCAGTGTTGGCGTGCGGACTGTCATGATAGGGAATTGATTGGTTGGGTTGTTAAACTATGACTTGCACAATGTCTCTGCGCATGTACTTAGCTACCACCGCTAGAGAGGTAACTTTCGTTATCATATGCATTAACTTAAAAAAAAGGGTCTGCATTTAGAAGACAAGAACTTTCAAAGCTACCCGAAGAAGAATAAAATATGTGACTAAAACCCCCAAGATTTGATAGAAAAGTTGAAAAGAGTGATCATGGCACTCAAACAAAACTAGAAGCGTTATCCTTCCTCCTTAAACTATACGCGGATTAAAAGCTCAAGAAAACCCACTTTTCAAGGATAAATGCACAAAAAAATTATTAGAGTAAAAAAAAATTACCCAAAAAAACAAGTAGACATAGGGAAAACAGAGGGCTTGAAGGAAAACGTGGAAGGGCATCCCTCTTGGGACACCACATTGAAGATACCGAGGCAGCAGTGCTGACCCTTTCAAAGAAACAAGATACAAGAAGCGCCCAAATTTAAAAAAAAAAGTGGTGCTAACAGTAAAAGCCATTGGAAAAACGATTTTAACTATTAGAAAACGGGAAATGGGACAATCATCAAAAAAAAAACGGTTAAATTAGAAATGTCTGGAATGAAGTCCTTGTTCTACTTTGCGCCGAAAAATCAAAAAAAAAATATATACTTTACATTCTGTTAATTGACACGTGACATTCTTTTTTTTAATTTCATTTTAAGTGATGTGATAAAAGGGAAACAAAGGAGACAGCTGGAATGAAATATGATTCGCATTCTTCTTCCTTGCTGCGACGTGACTTCGCTGCAACACTAAGATTCGAAGGCCTGGTGGTCTGTTCTTTGATTTTATTGTAATCTAAAACAAAAAAACGGTTTCAAATGAGGAAATTATCAATGGGCTTAAATAATGTTTACTTTGAAACCTTCCGATGAAAAATCACCTGTCTATCGGATTTCTACATTTTAGTACTAGCATCATTAAAATAGTGAGGTTTGGGGTTGATCATGTTATTACCATTATTTTTTACTGATAATGATTAAACATTGGTCTGCTAAAATGATGAAGCTGATGAGGTTTAAAAAATTTTTCGCTGTTACCTTGACTTGCGCAATGTCAATGCGCATGTTAGTTATGGTACCCGCTAGAGGGGCAGTGTTGGCGTGCCGGATGTCTTTATGAGGCAATTGATTGTTAGCTTGTTAGCTAGACTTGCACAATGTCTCTGGGCCGCCCCCCTAGAGAGGTAATTTCGTTATCATTTTTGATTTAATTAAAATGATCTGCAAATTTAGAAAACAAAAACTTACAAGTACAGAAGAAAAAAAATATGTGACTAACCAAAAAAAATTTGATAGAAAAGTTGAAAAGAGCTGATCATGGACTCTAAAAAAAACTGAAGCGTTATCCTTCCTCCTTTTTTACGCGGAATAAAAGCTCAGAAACCACTTTTCAGGATAAAGCACAAAAACATATTGAGTAAAGCTTTTCGGGAAAATTTCAAGTAGACCTAAGAAATCAAGGGGACTTGGAAGGAAGCGTAGGGGCATCTTTTTTTAAAAAACCCCCAATTGAAAACACGGAGGCCAGCCAGTGTGACCATAAAAGAAAAAGATACAAAGAAGGCAATTAAAGAATTTTGATGTAACAGTAACGCCATCTGGAAAGCGAATTATATTAGAAAAAGGAAATGTATCAATATCAAAGAAAAAGGTTAAATTAGGGAAAGTTATGAGAATGAAGTCCTTTTTGTTTTTACTTTGCGCGGTAAAAATCAAAAAACAATATATACTTGACATTCTGTTAAAAGGGCACGTGGCCCCTTTTTTTTTTAATTTCATTTCTAAGTGATGTGATTTAAAAGGGAAACAAAGAGAAGTGGAAATGAAATATGATTCGCATTCTTTTCATTGCTGCGACGTTGGGCTGTGCTAGCAAACCAAGTTCGAAGGACCTGGTGGTCTGTTACTTTGATTTTATTGCTAATCTAAAAAAAAAAAATTATTCAAATGATGAAAAAAATCAAAAGGGCTTAATAATGTTTACTTTAGAAACCGTTCCCTGAACAATCAAACCCGTCTATCGGATTTTACATTTTGTTGCATCATTCAGAATAGGGGGTTTCGTTGATCATGTTATTAACATTATTTTATACTGTAATGTAAAAAAAATGGTCTGCTAAAATGTGAAAGCCTTGATGAGGTAATTGATTGTTCGCTTGTTACCTTTGGGTTTCGCAATGTCAAGCGCATGTTATTTGGTACCTCCGTGAGAGCGTGTTGGGGCCGGATGTCTGATGGGCAATTTATTGTTAGTTTTTAGCTTGACTTGCACAATGTCCTGCGTAGAGAGGGAATTTCTCTAAACATATTGCATTAACTTAAAAAAAAATGATCGTTTAGAAAAAAAGAACTTACAAAGAAAAAAAAATATGTGAATAACCCAAAAATTTGATAGAAAAGTTGAAAAGAGCTGATCTGGCACTCTAAAAAAAAACTAGAAGCGTTATCCTTCCCCCTTTTTCTATACGCGGAATAAAAGCTCAAGAAATTTTTTTTCAAAAGGTAAAAAGCACAAAAAAAATTATTAGGTAAAGACTTCCGAAAAAACAAATAGACACTAAGAAAAACGAGATTGGAAGGAAGCGTGGAAGACATCCGTCTTGGGAACAAAACATTGAAGATACGAGGGAGCGTGTGACCATACAAAGAAACAAGATAAAAAGAAGCGCAATTAAAAGAATTTTTGTGCTAAAAGAAAAGCATCTGGAAAAGCGATTTTAAACTTTAGAAAACGGGAAATGTATCAATCATAAAAAAAACGGTTAAAATTTGAAATGTCATGAGAAAAATCCTTTGTTTTACTTTGCGGTAAAATTCAAAAAAAAATATATACTTGAAATTCTGTTAAATGCCCTGCACTTTCTTTTTTTAATTTCATTTTAAGTGAAGTGATAAAAGGAAACAAAGGGAAAACAGCTGGGGAAAAAAATATGATTCGCATTCTTCTTCATTGCTGCGACGTGAGCTGTAGCAAAAAAGATTCGAAAGGACCTGGTGGTCTGTTCTTTGATTATATTTTTAAACTAAAAAAAAAAACGTTATTCAAAAAAGTGAAATTACAATGGGTTTAAAAAATGTTTACTTTAGAAACACGTTTTCCATGAACAATCAAACCCGTCTATCGGATTTCTAATTAGGACTGCATCATTCAGAATGTGAGGGGCGTTGATCATTTATTAACCATTATTTTTATGTAATGATAAAAACATTGGTCTGCTAAAATTTATGAAGCCTTGATGAGGTAATTGATTGTTCGCTGTTCCTTTTACTTGCGCCCAAAGTCAATGGCCTTTTTAGTTAGGGCTACCTCCGCTAGAGAGCAGTTTTTTGGCGTGCCCCACTGTATGAGAGGTAATTGATTGATTTGCTTGTTGCTATGACTTGCGCAATTCTCGCGCATGTACTTATGCCTACCAACGCTAGAGGGTAAAATTTCGTCTATCATATTGCATTAAACTTAAAAAAAAAAAAGGTTACATTTTGAAGACAAAGAATTACAGGCTACAGAAGAAGATTTTAATTTAAAATATGTGAAAAACCCAAAAGAAAATTTTTATAGAAAAATTGAAAAGAGCTGATATGGCATTCTAAACAAACTAGAAGCGCGATCCCTTCTCCGTTCTAAAACGCGGAATAAAAGCTCAAGAAACCTTTCTTTTCAAGGATAAAATTTCACAAAAAAAATTATTAGAGTAAAGACTTACCCAAAAAACAAGTAGACCCCAAGAAATAGAGACTTGAAAGAGGTAGGAAGAATCCGTCTTGGGAAAATCACATTGAAGGGCTACGAGGCAGCAGGCTGACAAAACAAAGAACCCAAAATACAAAGAAGCGCAATAAAGAATTTGTGATGCTAACAGTAACGCCATCGGGAAAAAACGATTTTAATATTAGAAAACGGGAAAGTATCAATCATCAAAAAAAACGGTTAATTAGAATGTCAAAGAGAATGAAGTCCTTTGTTCTACTTTGCGCGGATGAATATTATGTTTGCTTTCCATTCAAAAACAATATTATGGACATTTTGTTAATGGGCACGTGACATTTTTTTTTCTAATTCATTTTTAAGTGATGTGATAAAAGAAGCAAGGGGGAAGTGGAAATGAAAATTTATTCGCATTCTTCTTCATTGCTGCGACGTTGACTGTGCTAGCAACACAAAAGATTCGAAAGGACCTGGTGTTCTGTTAATTTTATTTTATTGTTATCTAAACAAAAAAACGTTATTCAAAAGAGTGAAATATCAAGGGCTTTTAAAAAGTTTTCTTTGGGAAACCCCGTTCCCGATGAACAAAAACCCGTCTATCGGATTCTACATTTTTGTTAGCTCATTCAGATAGTGAGGTGCGTTGGTTTATGTTAATAACCATTTTTTTATACTTTATAATATAAAAACATTTGGGCTGCTAAAATTGAGAAGCTTGTTTAGGTAATTGATTGTTCCTTGTTACCCTTTTACTGGCATGTCAAAGGCATGTTAGTTATGGTTCTCGCTAGAGGCAGTGTTGGCGTGCCGGACTGTCATGTGGCAATTTTTTTGTTAGCTTGTTAGCTATGACTTGCACAATGTCTTGCGCTAGAGAGGTAACTTTGTCAAACATATTGCATTAATTAAAAAAAAAAAGATCGATTTAGAAGACAAAAAACTTTACAAGTTCAGAAGAAGAAAATAAAATATGGACTAAACCAAAATTTGAAGAAAAGTTGAAGAAATGATCTGCATCTAAAAAAAAACTAGAAGCGGTATCCTTCCTCCTTATCTATCGCGGAATAAAGTCAAGAAATTACTTTTCAGGATAAAAGCACAAAACTTTTTAGAGTAAAGACTTTCCGAAAAAACAAGTAGGACACTAAAAAATCAGAGACTTGGAAGGAAGCGAGGAAGACATCCGTCTTTGGGACCAACACATTGAAGGGCACCCAGGCAAAAGTGCTGACCATACAAAGAAAAAAAGATACAAAAAGCGCAATTAAAGAATTGTGATGCTTAAAAGTAAGCCCTCTGGAAAAACATTTTTAAATATTAGAAAAACGGGAAATGTAAACAATCATCAAAAAAACAGTTAATTAGAAATGTCATGAGAATGAAGTCCTTTGTTCTACTTTGCGCGGTATCCCAAAATTATGTTTGCCTTTACCATTCAAAACAATATATATTGACATTCTGTTAAATGACACGGACACTTTCTTTTTTTAATTTTTATTTTAAGTGAGGATAAAGAAGCAAAAGGGAAAACAGCTTTGGGAAATGAAATATGATTCGCATTCTTCTTCATTGCTGCGACGTTGGAAATGCTGCTAGCAACACAAAATTCGAAAGGACCTGGTGGTCTGTTACTTTGATTTTATTGCTAATCTAAAACAAAAAACGTTAATCAAATGAGTGAAATTATCAATGGGCTTAAATAATGTTTACTTTGAAACAGTTCCCGATGAACAATAAACCTGTCTTCGGATTTCTAATTTAGATAGCATCTTTAGATGTGAGGTGGCGTTGTCATGTTATTAACCTTTTTTTATACTGTAATGATAAAACATTGGTTGCAAAAATTTGTGAAGCCTGTGGGGTTTAATTGATTGTTCGCTTGTTACCTTTGACTTGCGATGTAAATGCGCTTTTATTTTATGGTACCTCCGCTAGAGAGCAGTGTTGGCGTCCCGGACTGTCATGTGGGGAATTGATTGTTTTGTTGCTATGATTCCCAAAATGTCTCTGCGCATGTACTTATGCCACCACGCTGAGGGTAACTTTGTTAATATTGCATTAAACTTAAAAAAATGATTTATTTGAAGAAAAAGATTAAAAAGCTCAGAAGAAAAATAAAATATGTGATAACCAAAAGTTTTTGATAGAAAAGTTGAAAAGAGGTCTGGCATTAAAAAAAAACTAAAAAGCGCCCCCCCTTTTCTATACGCGGAATAAACCCAAAGAAAACCTACTTTTCAAGGAAAAATCCCAAAAAAACATTATTAGAGTAAAACCGAAAAAACAATAGACAAAAGAATCAGAGATTTGGGAAAGGGAAGCGTAGGAAGCACCGTCTTGGGACACAACACATTAAGATACCAGGCGCATGCTGCCCATACAAAGAAAAATACAAAAAAGCGCAATTAAAAAAATTTGTGTGCAAACTAACGCCATCTGGAAAAGCTTTTTTTAACTATTAAAAAAAGGGGAAAATGATCAATCATAAAAAAAACGGTTAAATTAAAAAATGTATGGAATGAAGTCTTTGTTTACTTTGGGGTAAAATTCAAAAAATAATACTTGACATTCTGTTAAATGACACGGACACTTTTTTTTTCTAATTTCATTTCAAAGTGATGTGAAAAAAGGGAAGAAAAGGAAGACAGCGGGGAAATGAAATATGATTCGCATTCTTTTCATTGCTGCGACGTTGATGCGCTAGCAACACAAAGATTCGAAAGCCCTGGTGGTCTGTACTTTGATTTTTTGTAACTAAAAAAAAAAAAGTTATTAAAATGAGTAAAATTTATAAATGGGCTTAAAAAAGACAAAACACGTTCCCGATAAAACAATCAATTCTTCGGGATTTCTACATTTAGTACTAGCATCTTTAAAATAGTGAGGTGGCGTTGTCATGTTTTTAAACCATTTTTTATATGATAATGATAAAACATTGGTTGCTAAAATTGTGAACCCTTGTGGGGGTAATTGATTGTTCGCTTGTTACCTTTGCTTGCGCAATGTCAATGCGCGGTTAGTTATGGCTACCCCCGCTAGAGAGCAGTGTGGCGTGCCGGACTGTCATGTTTGAGGAAATTGATTGTTTAGCTTTTTGCTATGACTTGCACAATTTCTGCGTTTAGAGAGGTTAACTTTCGTCTATCATATTGCTTTAAAATTTAAAAAAAAATGATCTCATTTAGAAGAAAAAAGAATTTACAAAGAAAAAAAAAATTTATTTTGACAAACCCCAAAAGAATTTTGAGAGAAAAGTTGAAAAGGGGCTGATCATGGAAACTCTAACAAAACTAAAAAGGGGGGGGCTTTTTTTTTTTATCCTTCCTCTATTTTATACGCGGAAAAAAAGCTCAGAAATTCTTTTCAAAGATAAATGCAAAAAAAAACTTTTTTAGATTTAAGGGGACTTACAAAAATACAAGTAGACACAAAGAAATCAGAGATTTGGGAAAGGGGAGCTTTAGGAAGACACCCGTCTTGGGGAACAAACACATTGAAGATTACCGGGGCCCAGCAGTGTGACCATACAAGAAACAAGTTACAAAGAGCGCAATAAAAGATTTTTTGATGCTAACAGTAACGCCATTGGAAAAGCGATTTTAACTATTTGAAACGGGAAATGTATCATCATCAAGAAAGGTTAAAATTTGAAATGTCCCTGAGAATGAAGTCCTTTGTTCTACTTTGCGCGGTAAAATTCAAAACAATATATACTGACATTCTGTTAATGACACGTGACACTTTCTTTTTCTAATTCATTTCTAAGTGATGTGAAAAAAGGAAGCAAGAAGACAGCTGGAAATGAAATTTTGATTCGCATTCTTCTCATTGCTGGACGTTGATGCTGCTAGCACACAAGATTCGAAAGGACCCGGTGGTCTGGGTTTCTTTTAAATTTTTTTGCTAAACTAAAACAAAAAACGTTATTCAAATGAGTGAAATTATCAATGGTTAAAAAATGTTTTCTTTAGGGAAAAACGTTCGATGAACAATCAACTGTTATGGATTTCTACATTTTGGGGTTTGCATCTTTAGAATGTGAGGTGGCGTGATCCCTGGGTTTTTAACATTTTTTATACTGATAATGATAAAAACATTGGTCTGCTAAAAATTTTATGAGGGCCCTTTATGAGGTAATGATTGTTCGCTTTTTTTTTCCTTTGCTTGCGCAATGTCAATGGCATGTTAGTTTATGGCTACCTCCCCGAGAGCAGTGTGCGTGCCGGACGTCATGATGAGGTATTGAATTTGATAGCTTTTTAGCTATGACTTTCGAATGTCTTTTTTGGCATGTACTTATGCCTACCAACGCTAGGGGAGGTAAATTTCGTCTATCTATTGCATTAAACTTAAAAAAAAAATGATCTACATTTTGAAGACAAAGAACTTACAAAAGGTCCCCGAAGAAGATAAATAAGATATGTGAATACCCAAAAAGAATTTTATAGAAAAGGGTTTAAAAGAGCTGATCATGGCTTCTAAACAAAACTAGAAGCGCGATCTTCCCCCCGTAAACTATACCCGGGGTAAAAGCTAAAAACCCCACCCCTTTTTTAAGGTAAATGCACAAAAACATTATTAGAGTAAGGAAATTACCGAAAAGCAAGTAGACACTAGATTTAGAGACTTGGAAAGAAGCGTAGGAGACATCCGTCTTGGGACAAAAAAAACATTGAAGACTACCGAGCAGCGTGCTGACATACAAAAAAAACAAGATAAAAGAAGCGCAATTTAAAGAATTTTGATGCTAACAGTAACCCATCTGGAAAAAACGATTTTTTAAATAAATTTGGGGGAAAAGGGAAATGTATCAATCATCAAGAAACGGTTAAAAATTTAAATGTCATGAGAATGAAGCCCTTTTTTCTACTTTGCGGGGTATGGGATATTATGTTTGCCTTTTACATTCAAAAAAAATATTTTACTTGACATTTTTGTTAAATGACCGTGAAACTTTTTTTTTCTATTCATTTCTAAAATGATGTGATAAAAGGAAGCAAGGAAGTCGCTGAAAAAAAATTGATTCGCATTTTTTCTTCTTGCTGCGACGTGACTGCTGCTAGAACACAAAGATTCGAAAGGACCTGGTGTTGTTACTTTGATTTTTTTTGTAATCTAAAAAAAAAAAAGTTATTCAAATGAGTGAAATTATTTTTAATGGGCTTAAAAAATGTTTACTTTAGAAACCCGTTCCGATGAACAATCAAAAACCCGTCCCAGGATTTTACATTTTACTAGCATCATTCAGAATGTGAGGTGGCGTTGATCATGTTATTAACCATTTTTTTTTTACTGATAATGATAAAAACATTGGTCTGCAAAATTGTGAAGCCTTTTATGAGGTAATTGATTGTTCGCTGTTACCTTGACTGCGCAAAGTCAATGCGCATGTTAGTTTTTGGCTACCTGCTAGAGAGCAGTGTTGGGTGCCCGGGCTGTCATGATGAGGCCCAAATTTATTGTTAGCTTTTTAGCTATGACTGGGACAATGTCTCTGCGCTAGAGAGTAACTTTCGTCTTCATATTGCATTAAACTTAAAAAAATGATCTGCATTTAGAGACAAAGAACTTACAAATACAAAAAGAAGAAAATAAAATATGTGCTAACCCAAAGAAAAATTTTATAGAAAAAATTGAAAAGGTGTCATGGCACTCTAAACAAAACTAGGGGGCGTTATCCTTCTCCTTATCTATTCGCGGAAAAAAAGCTCAAGAAACTTAAATTTTCAAGATAAAAAGCCCAAAACATATTAGGAGTAAGACTTCCGAAAAAAACAAGTAGACACTAAGAAATCGGGGCTGGAAGGAGCTTGGAAGACATCCGTCTTGGGAACAAAAACATTGAAGCTACGAGGCAGCGGGTGGGCCCTACAAAGAAACAAGATACAAGAGCGCAATTTAAAAAAATTTGTGAAAGCAACAGTAAAAAGCCAAACTGGGGAAAAAAACGTTTAACTATTTTGAAAAAAGGGAAGGTATCAATCATCAAAGAAAAAAGTTAAATTAGAATTCATGAAATGAGTCCTTTGTTTACTTGCGCGTATCAAATATGTTTGCCTTTTTCCATTTAAAAAAATATACTGACCTTCTGTTAAATGAACGTGACACTTTTTTTTCTAATTTCATTTTTAAGTGATGTGATAAAAAGGGAAACAAAGGAAGGACCCGCTGGAATGAATATGATTCGCATTTTCTTCTTTTTCTGCGACGTTGACTGCTGCTAGCAAACACCAAAAATTCGAAAGGACTGGTGGTCTGTTACTTTGATTTTTATGCTAATCCCAAAACAAAAAACGTTATTCAAATGAGTGAAAATTTCCCAAAGGGCTTAAATAATGTTTACTTTAAAAAAAAAACGTTCCGATTTAAACATTTAAAATTCTACGGTTTCTACATTTAGTACTGCATCATTCCGGGAAAAGTGAGGTGGCGTTTTATCATGTTATTAAAATTTTTTTTATACTGATAATGATTTAAAAAAAATTTGGGCTGCTAAAATTATGAAGCCTTTTGAGGTAATGATTGTTCGTTTTACCTTTTTACTTTTCGCAAAGTCAATGCGCATGTTTGTTATGGCTACCTCCCCTAGAGGCGTGTTTGGGGTGCCCGGGCTGTCATGATGAGGCAATTGATTGTTAGCTTTTTTAGCTATGACTTGCACAATGTCTCTGCGCATGTACTTATGTAACACCCCTAGAGAGGGAATTTCGTCTACATATTGGAATTTTAAATTAAAAAAAAAGGGTCTGCATTTAGAAACAAAAAAAACTTACAAAGCTACCCGAAGAAGAAATTTAAAAAATGTGACTAACCCAAAAGAAATTTTATAGAAAAGTTGAAAAAAGTGATCATTGCACTCTAAACAAAACTAGAAGCGTTTCCTTCCTCCCCTTTTCTATTTCGCGGAATAAAGCTCAAGGGAAACCTACTTTCAAGGATAAATGCACAAAAACTTTTTAGAGTAAAAATTACCGAAAAAAAGTAGGGCATAAGAAATGAGACTTGGAAAGGGAAACGTGAAGAATCCGGGCTTGGGACACAACCATTGAAGAATAAAAGGGGGCGCAGGCTGACCATAAAAGAAACAAGATACAAAGAACGCCCAAATTTAAAAAAATTTGTTATGCTACCCGTAACGCATCTGAAAGCGTTTTAAATATTAGAAAACGGGGAAAAGTTTTCAATCATCAAAGAAAACGGTTAAAAATTTGAATGTCATGGAATGAAGTCCTTTGTTCTACTTTGCGCGGTAAAATTTAAAAAAAAATATATATTGACATTCTGTTAAAAGACCGTGACACTTTCTTTTTCTAATTTCATTTCTAAGTGATGTGTTTAAAAAGGGAAACAAAGGAAGACAGCTGGAATGAAATATGATTCCATTTTCTTCATTGCTGCGCGTTTGACTGCGCTAGCACACAAGATTCGAAAAGGGCCTTGGTGGTCTGTTACTTTGATTTTATTGCTAATCTAAAAAAAAAAAAACCCTTATTTCAAATGAGTGAAAATTTTCAATGGGGCTTAAAAAATGTTTACTTTAGAAACACGTTCCCGATGAAAACCCTCAACCTGTCTATCGGATTTTACATTTAGTACTAGCATTCAAATTTAGAATAGTGAGGGGGCGTTGGGTCATGTTATTAAAACCCTTATTTTATACTGATAATTTATAAAAAAAATTGGTCTGCTAAAAATTGATGAAGCCTTGATGGGTAAATTTATTGTTCGCTTGTTACCTTTGACTTGCGCAATGGGCAAAGCGCATGTTAGTTATGGCTACCTCCGGGTAGAGAGGGAGTGTTTTGGGGTGCCGGACTGTCTTTATGAGGTTAATTGTTGTTAAACTTGTTAGCTATGACTTGCGAATGGGCTCTGCGGGATGTACGTTGCCTACCACCGCTAGAGAGGTAACTTTCGTCTATATATTGCATTAAATTTAAAAATAAAATTTCTACATTTAGGGAAGACAAAGAACTTACAGGCTACCAGAAACAGAAAAATAAAATATGTGGGCTAACCCAAAAGAAATTTGATAGAAAAGTGAAAAAAAGCCCGATCATGGCATTCTAAACAAAAAAATAGAAAACGCGGGTCCGTATCTATACGGGGGATTTAAAAACTCAAGAAACCTTTCTTTTTCCCAAAGGGTAATGCACAAAAAATTATTAGAGTTAAAGGGCTTACCGAAAAGGGCAAAATAGACCCCTAAAAAATCGAGGGCTTGGGAAAGGGAAACGTAGGAAGACATCCGTCTTGGGCACAACACTTTTAAAACTACCCGGGGAGCCCGTGCTGACCATACCCAAAAAAACAAAATCAAGAAGCGCAAATTTAAAAAAATTTGTGATGCAACAGTAACGCCATCTGGAAAGCGATTTTAACTTTAGAAACGGGAAAAGTATCAAACATCAAAGAAACGGTTAAATTAGAAAAAGTCTTTAGAATGAAGTCCTTTGTTTTTACTTTGCGCGGTAAATCAAAAAACCCAAATAATATTGGGAATTCTGGGTTTAATTTACACGTGACAAATTTCTTTTCTAATTTCATTTCTAAGTGATGTGAAAAAGGAAGCAAAGGAAGGGCAGCTGGAAATGAAAATTTATTCGCCCTTCTTCTTCATTGCTGCGACGTTGACTGCTGCTGCAAAACAAAAATTCGAAGGGGGCCTGGTGTTTTGTTACTTTGATTTTATTGCTAATTAAAACAAAAAATGTTATTCAAATGAGTGAAATTATCAATGGGCCCTTTAAAATTTTTTACTTTTGAAACACGTTCCCGATTTAACAATAAACCCGTCTATGGGATTTCTACATTTAGACTGCAAACATTCAGAAAAATTTAGGTGGCCCTTGATCATGTTTTTTAACCATTATTTTTTTACTTTATAATGATAAAAACATGGTTTTGCTTTAAAAATTTATGAGCCTTTATGAGGTAAATTTATTGTTCGTTGTTACCTTTGACTTGCGCAATGTCAATGCGCATGTTGTTATGGCACCTCCGCTAGGGGCCCGTGTTGGTGCCGGATTGTCATGATGAGGTAATTGATTGTTAGCTTGTTAGCTTTAAATTGCGTATGTCTCTGCGATGTACTATGCCTACCCCCGTAGGAGGTAACTTTCGTCTATCATATTGAAATTTTAAAATTAAAAAAAATGATTACATTTAGAGAAGAAAGAACTTACAAGGTACAGAAGCAGAAAAATAAATATGTGACTAAACCCAAAAATTTGATGAAAGTTTAAAGGTTTTTATGGCATTCTAAAAAAACTAAAAAGCGCGATCCCTTTCCCCCGTATTTTACGGGAATAAAAGCAAGAACCCACTTTTAAGGTTTAAAAGCACAAAAAATTATTAGGTAAAAACTTACCCAAAAAAACAAGTGAACTAAGAAATTTAGAGACTTGAAGGAGCGTAGAAGGCAAACCGTCTGAGACACAACATTGAGATACCGAGGCAGCAGTGCTGACCTACAAAAAAAAACAAGTACAAAGAAGCGCAATTAAAAGAAAATTTTTGTTTCTAAAAAGTAAAGCCATTGAAAGCGATTTTTTAAAATTAGAAAACGGGAAATGTATCAATCATAAAGAAAACGTTAAATTAGAAATGTCATGAGAATGAAGTCCTTGTTCTACTTTGCGCGGTTGAATATTATGTTTGCCTTTACCATTCAAAAAAAAAATATACTTGACATTCTGTTAAATGACAGTGGGCATTTCTTTTTCTAAATTATTTCTAAGTGATGTGATTAAAAAGGGAAACAAAAGGGAAAACAGTGGAAATGAAAATTTCGCATTCTTCTCATTGTGCGCGTGATGGCTGCAACACAAGATTCGAAAGGAAAAATGGTGGTTTTGGGTTCTTGATTTTATTGTAATCTAAACAAAAACGTTTTTCAAATGGTGAAAATTTTCAAGGGCCCTTAAAAAAATGTTTACTTTAGAAAAAACGTTCCCGATTGAACAATCAACTGTCTATCGATTCTACTTTTGTACTAGCATTCGAATAGTGAGGTGGGGTTGATCTGTTATAACCATGTTTTTTACTGATAATGATAAAAACATGGTCTGCTAAAATTTTTGAGCTTGATGAGGGTTTAAATTTTTTTTTTCGCTTGTTACCTTTGACTTGTGCAATGGGCAATGCGCATGATAGTTTTTTGGTACTCCTAGGGCATGTTGGCGTGCCGGGGCTGTCATGATGAGGCAATTGATTGTTAGCTTGTTAGCTATGACTTGCAAATGTCTTGCGCTAGAGAGGTAAACTTTCGTCTATCATATTGCATTAAACTTAAAAAAAAATGAAACTGCATTTAGAAGACAATGAACTTACAAAGAAAAAAAAAATATGTGACATAACCCAAAAGAATTTGGGGGAGAAAAGTTGAAAAAAGCTGATCATGGCACTCTAAACAAAAAAAAGCGTTTATCTTCCCCCTTATCTATACGCGGAATAAAGCTCAAGGGAAAAATTCTTTTCAAGATAAATGCACAAAACATTATTAGAGTAAAGACTTACCGGAAAAAACAAGTAGACACTAAGAAATCAGGGGACTTGGAAGGAAGGTTTGGAAGACATCGTCTTGGGGCACAACACATTGAAGAAATACCGAGGCAGCAGTTTCTGACCCTACAAAGGGAAACCAAGATACAAAGAAAACGCAATTAAAAGAATTTGTGATGCTAACAGTAACGCCATCTGGAAAAAGCGATTTTAACTATTAGAAAAGGGAAATGTATCAATTTATCAAAGAAAACGGTTTTTTAAATTTGAAATGTCATGGAAAGAAGTCTTTGTTCTACTTTGCGCGGTAAAATTCAAAAACATTTTTATACTTGACATTTTTGTTAAAAAGACACGTGACATTTCTTTTTTCTAATTTCATTTCTAAATGATGTGATAAAAGGAAACAAAGGAAGACAGCTGGAATGAAATATGATTCGCATTCTTCTTTTATTGCTGCGACGTTTACGCTGCTAGCAACACAAAGATTCGAAAGACCTGGTGGTCTGTTACTTTGATTTTATTGCTAATCTAAAACAAAAAACGTTATTCAAATGAGTGAAATTATCAATGGGGTTAAATAATGTTTACTTTAGAAAAAACGTTCCCGATGAACAATCAACCTGCTATCGGGTTTCTACATTTAGGACTAGCATCATTCAGAAAAGTGAGGTGGGGTTGGGTATGTTATTAACCATTTTTTTATACTGATAATGATTAAAAAATTGGTCTGCTAAAATTGATGAAGCTTGGTGAGGAAAATTTATTGTTCGCTTGGGTTTCCTTGACTTGCGCAAAGTCAATGGCATGTTAGTTATGGTACCCCCGCTAGAGGGGGAGTGTTGGCGTTTCCGGACTGTCTTTATGAGGTAATTGATTGATAGCTTGTTAGCTATGACTTGCGCAATGCTCTGCGCATGTACTTATGCCTACCAACGCTAGAGAGGTAAATTTCGTCTATCAATTGCATTTTAAAATTAAAAAAAAAAATGATTACATTTAGAAGACAAAAAACTTACAAGGCTACCAGAAGAGATAAATAAGATATGTGAATAACCCAAAAGAATTTGATAGAAAAGTTGAAAAAAAGCTGATCATGGCATTCTAAACAAAATGAAGGGGCGATCCTTCCTCCTTTTCTAACGCGGAATAAAAGCTCAAGAAAACCACTTTTAAGGATAAATGCACAAAAACATTATTTTGAGTAAAGATTACCGAAAAGCAAGTTTGACACTAAGAAATAGAGACTTGGAAAGAAGCGTAGGAAGACATCCGTTTGGGACCAAACACATTGAAGACTACCGAGGCAGCAGTGCTGGACCATACAAGAAAAAAAGAGTACAAAGAAGCGCAATTAAAAAAAATTGTGATGCTAAAAGTAAACGCCATCTGGGGAAAAGCGATTTTAACTATTAGAAAACGGGAAATTATAAAACATCAAAGAAAACGGTTAAAATTTGAAATGTCATGAGAATGAAGTCCCTTTTTTCTACTTTGCGCGTATGATATTATGTTTGCCTTTTACCATTCAAAAAAAAATATTTTACTTGACATTCTGTTAAAATTTACACTGACACTTTCTTTTCTAATTTCATTTCTAAGTGATGTGATAAAAGGAAGCAAAGGGAAAACAGCTGGAAAAAAAAATATGATTCGCATTCTTCTTCATTGCTGCGACGTTGACTGCTGCTAGCAACACAAAAATTTTGAAAGGACCTGGTGGTTTTGTTACTTTGATTTTATTGCAAATCTAAACAAAAACGTTATTCAAATGAGTTTAAATTTCAATGGGGGCCCTTTAAAAAAATGTTTACTTTAGAAACACGTTCCCCATGAACAATCAACCTGTCTTCGGGGTTTCTCATTAGTACCCAGATCATTCAGAATAGTGAGGTGGCTTGATCATGTTATTAACCATTATTTTTATGATAATGATAATAAAACATTGGTCTGTAAAATTGATGAAGCCTTGATGAGTAATTGATTGTTCGCTTGTTACCCTTTTACTTGCGCAATGTCAATGGGGCCCTGTTAGTTATGGCTACTCCGCTAGGGGAGCAGTGTTTGCGTGCCGGACTGTCATGATGAGGCAATTGATTGTTAGCTTTTTAGCTTTTGACTTGCACCAAAGTCTCTGCGCTGAGAGCCCCCCTAACCCTTTTGTCTACATATTGCATTAAATTAAAAAAAATGATCTGCATTTAGAAGACAAAGAACTTACAAGGGTACCAGAAGAGAAAAATAAAATATGTGACTAACCCAAAAGAATTTGATAGAAAAGTTGAAAAGAGCTGATCATGGCATCTAAACAAAACTAGAAGCGCTTCCTTATCTTACGCGGAATAAAAGCTCAAGAAAACCCACTTTTCAAGGATAAATGCACAAAAACATTATTAGAGTAAAAACTTACCGAAAAACAAGTAGACACTAAGAAATCAGAGACTTTGGAAGGAAGCGTAAAGGAAGACATCCGTCTTGGGACACAACACATTTAAGACTACCGAGGCAGCAGTGTGACCATACAAAGAAACAAGATACAAAGAAGCGCAATTAAAAGAATTTGTGATGCTAACAGTAACGCCATCTGGAAAAGCGATTTTAACTATTAGAAAACGGGAAATGTATCAATCATCAAAGAAAACGGTTAAATTAGAAATGTCATGAGAATGAAGTCCTTTGTTCTACTTTGCGCGGTAAAATTCAAAAACAATATATACTTGACATTCTGTTAAATGACACGTGACACTTTCTTTTTCTAATTTCATTTCTAAGTGATGTGATAAAAGGAAGCAAAGGAAGACAGCTGGAAATGAAATATGATTCGCATTCTTCTTCATTGCTGCGACGTTGACTGCTGCTAGCAACACAAAGATTCGAAAGGACCTGGTGGTCTGTTACTTTGATTTTATTGCTAATCTAAAACAAAAAACGTTATTCAAATGAGTGAAATTATCAATGGGCTTAAATAATGTTTACTTTAGAAACACGTTCCCGATGAACCATCAACCTGTCTATCGGATTTCTACATTTAGTACTAGCATCATTCAGAATAGTGAGGTGGCGTTGATCATGTTATTAACCATTATTTTATACTGATAATGATAAAAACATTGGTCTGCTAAAATTGATGAAGCCTTGATGAGGTAATTGATTGTTCGCTTGTTACCTTTGACTTGCGCAATGTCAATGCGCATGTTAGTTATGGTACCTCCGCTAGAGAGCAGTGTTGGCGTGCCGGACTGTCATGATGAGGTAATTGATTGTTAGTTGTTAGCTATGACTTGCGCAATGTCTCTGCGCATGTAAAGTATGCCTACCACCCCTAGAGAGGTAACTTTCGTCTATCATATTGCATTAAACTTAAAAAAAATGATCTACATTTAGAAGACCAAAGAACTTACAAGGCTACCAGAAGCGAAAAATAAAATATGTGACTAACCCAAAAGAATTTGATAGAAAAGTTTAAAAGAGCTGATCATGGCATTTTAAAACAAAACTAGAAGCGCGATCCGTATCTATACGCGGAATAAAAAACTCAAGAAACCTACTTTTTAAGGATAAATGCACAAAACATTATTAGAGTAAAAAATTACCGAAAAGACAAGTAGACACTAAGAAATCAAGAGAACTTGGAAGGAAGCGTAGGAAGACATCCGTCTTGGGACACAACACATTGAAGACTACCGAGGCAGCATGCTGACCATACAAAGAAACAAGATACAAAGAAGCGCAATTAAAAGAATTTGTGATGCTAACAGTAACGCCATCTGGAAAAGCGATTTTAACTATTAGAAAACGGGAAATGTTGATCATCAAAGAAAACGGTTAAATTAGAAATGTCATGAGAATGAAGTCCTTTGTTCTACTTTGCGCGGTAAAATTCAAAAACAATATATACTTGACATTCTGTTAAATGACACGTGACACTTTCTTTTTCTAATTTCATTTCTAAGTGATGTGATAAAAAAAGAAGCCAAATGGAAGAACCCCTGCTGGCTAGCAACAAAAAAGATTCGAAAGGACCTGGTGGTCTGTTACTTTGATTTTATTGCTAATCTAAAACAAAAAATGTTATTCAAATGAGTGAAATTATCAATGGGCTTAAATAATGTTTACTTTAGAAACACGTTCCCGATGAACAATCAACCTGTCTATCGGATTTCTACATTTAGTACTAGCATCATTCAGAATAGTGAGGTGGCGTTGATCATGTTTTTAACCATTATTTTATACTGATAATGATAAAAACATTGGTCTGCTAAAATTGATGAAGCCTTGATGAGGTAATTGATTGTTCGCTTGTTACCTTTGACTTGGGGCAATGTCAATGCGCATGTTAGTTATGGCTACCTCCGCTAGAGAGCAGTGTTGGCGTGCCGGATTTTCATGATGAGGTAATTGATTGTTAGCTTGTTAGCCATGACTTGCGCAAAGTCTCTGCGCATGTACTTATGCCTACCAAACCCCTAGAGAGGTAACTTTCGTCTATCATATTGCATTAAACTTAAAAAAAATGATCTACATTTAGAAGACAAAGAACTTACAAGGCTACCAGAAGCAGAAAAATAAAATATGTGGACTAACCCAAAAGAATTTGATAGAAAAGTTAAAGAGCTGATTATGGCATTCTAAACAAAACTAGAAGCGCGATCCTTCCTCCGTATCTATACGCGGAATAAAAGCTCAAGAAACCTACTTTTCAAGGATAAATGCACAAAAACATTATTAGAGTAAAAACTTACCGAAAAGACAAGTAGACACTAAGAAATCAGAGACTTGGAAGAAGCGTAGGAAGACATCCGTCTTGGGACACAACCATTGAAGACTACCGAGGCAGCAGTGCTGACCCAAACAAAGAAACCCAAAATACAAAAAAGCGCAATTAAAAGAATTTGTGATGCTAACAGTAACGCCATCTGGAAAAGCGATTTTAACTATTAGAAAACGGGAAATGTATCAATCATCAAAGAAAACGGTTAAATTAGAAATGTCATGAGAATGAAGTCCTTTGTTCTACTTTGCGCGGTAAAATTCAAAAACAATATATACTTGACATTCTGTTAAATGACACGTGACACTTTCTTTTTCTAATTTCATTTCTAAGTGATGTGATAAAAGGAAGCAAAGGAAGACAGCTGGAAATGAAATTGATTCGCATTCTTCTTCATTGCTGCGACTTGACTGCCTAGCAAAAACCCAAAAATTCGAAAAGGACCTGGTGGTCTGTTACTTTGATTTTATTTCTAAACAAAACAAAAAACGTTATTCAAATGAGTGAAATTATCAAGGGGGGTTTAAAAAATGTTTACTTTAGAAAAACGTTCCCGATGAACTAACCTGTCTATGGATTTTTTTCATTTAGTACTACATCATTTAAATAGTGAGGTGGGGTTGATCATGTTATTAACCATTTTTTTTACTGTAATGTAAAAACATTGGGCTGCTAAAATTGATGAAGCCTTGATGAGGTAATTGATTGTTTTCCTTGTTACCTTTGACTTGCGCAATGGCATGGCATGTTAGTTATGGCTACCCCCCGCTAGAGAGCAGTGTTGGCGTGCCGGACTGTATGATGAGGAATTTATTGTTACTTGTTTGCTTGATTGCGCAATGTCTCTGCCATGTACGTATGCCTCCACCGCTAGGAGGTAAATTTCGTTATCATATTGCATTTAAAATTAAAAAATGATTACATTTAAAGACAAAGAACTTACAAAGGGTACCAGAAGCGAAAAAAAAAATAGTGACTAACCCAAAAGAAATTTGATAGAAAAATTGAAAAGGCTGACATGGCATTCTAAAAAAAACTAGAAGCCGATCCGATCTATACGCGGAAAAAAACTCAAAAAACCTACTTTTCAAGGGTAAAACACAAAACATTATTAGAGTAAAAACTTACCCAAAAAACCAAATAACACTAAGAAAACAGAGACTTGGGAAGAAGCGTGGAAACATCCGTCTTTTTTGGCCAAACATTGAAGACTACCAGGGAGCAGGTTTACCATACAAAGAAACAAAACAAAGAAGCGCAATTAAAAGAATTTGGATGCAAAATATAAAGCCATTGGGGAAAAACGATTTTAAAAAATTTTGAAACGGGAAAAAGTATCAATCCCAAAAAAAACGGTTAAAAGAAAAAAGTCATGAAAGAAATCCTTGTTCACTTTGCGCGGAAAAATTAAAAAAATTTTTGCATTCTTAAAACATAATTTCTTTTTTTAACTTTTTTGTTTAAAAAAGGAAACAAAGGGGGACGCTGCAGCAACACAAAGTTCGAAAGGACCTGGGGCTTTACTTTATTTTATTGCAATCTAAAACAAAAAAAGTTATTCAAATTATAAATTATCAAAGGCTTTTAAAAAATGTTTTCTTTAGAAACACGTTCCCCAGAACAACAACCTGCATCGGATTTTCTACATTTGTACTGCATCATTCAGAAAGTAGGGGGCGTTTATCATGTTATTAACCCTTATTTTATACGATAAGAAAAAAACATTTGGGGCTGCTAAAATTGATGAACCTTGAGAGGTAAATGATTTTTGTTTTACCTTTGACTTGCCAATGTCAAGCGCATGTTAGTTATGGCTATCCGAGAGGCAGTGTTGCGGCCGGATGTCTGATGAGGAATTGATTGTTAGTTGTTAGCAACTTCCTGTCTCGCGCAGTATTTTTGCCACCACCCTAGAGAGGTAACTTTCGTCTAAAAAGCATTAAAATTAAAAAAAAGATCCATTTAGAAGACAAAGAACTTACAAGGGTACCAAAAGAAAAAAAAAAAAATGTGAAACCCAAAAAAATTTATAGAAAAAATTGAAAAACTGATAGGCATTTTAAAAAAAAACTAAACGCGATTCCCCTCCGTATCTATACGCGGAAAAAACTCAAAAAAACTTTTTAAGGGGTAAATCACAAAAACATTAATTTGAGTAAAGACTTACCGAAAGACAATAAACTAAGAAATCAAGACTTGGAAAGGGAACGAGAAGAACCCCAACCACATTGAAAAAGACCATTACCCAAAAAACCAAGTACAAAGAAGGCAATTAAAAAATTTGTGATGCAACAGTACGCCATCTGGAAAACATTTTAAATATTTGAAAACGGGAAATTATCAATCATCAAAGAAAACGGGTTTAAAAAAGAAATTCTAGAATAAGTCCTTTTTTCTACTTCGCGGTAAAAAATATATTTTTTCCCCACCACCCAAAAAAAAATATATACTTTTACTTTCGTTAAATACACGTACACTTTCTTTTCTAATTTTATTTTCTAATGAGTGAAAAAAAGAAAGGAAACGCTGGAAATGAAACAGATTCGCATTCTTCTTTAATTTCTGGACGTTTACTGCTGCTAGAACCCCAAAAATTCGAAAGGGCCCGGGGTCGTTACTTTTATTTTATTGTAATCTAAAACAAAAAACGTTATTCAATGAGTGAAATTACATGGGCTTAAATAATGTTTTCTTTAGAAACACTTCCGATGAAAATCAACCTTTTCCCACGGGTTTCTACATTTAACTACACATTCGAAAATGGGGGGCTTTTTATCAGTTTTTAACCATTTTTTTATACTAAAAATGATAAAAACTTGGTCTGCAAAATTGATGAAGCCTTTATGAGGGAATTGATTGTTTTGCTTTTTAAGCGCAAAAGTTAGTTATTTTTTGGGTACCTCCAGAGAAGTTTTGGGGTGGGGCCGAATTGTCATATGAGGAATTGATTTTACTTTTTAGCATGATTTGCATGCTCTGCGCATGACCCTTTTCCACCCCGCAAGAGGGAACTTTCGTCTATCATATTGCATTAAACTTAAAAAAAAAAGATCTCATTTAAAAAACAAAGAAATTAGGCACCAGAAAAGAAAAAAAAATATGTGAAAACCCCCAAAAAAATTTGATAAAAAGTTGAAAAACTATCTGGGATTTTAAACAAAACTAGAACCGAACCTTCCTCCTATCATACGGGAAAAAACCAAGAAACCTACTTTTTAAGGATAAATGCACAAAAACATTATTAGAGTAAAGACTTACCGAAAAACAATAACCTAAGAAAACAAGGGCTTGGAAAAGGGAAACGAGGAAGACTCCGTCTTGGGACACAAACATTGAAAACTACCGAGGGAGCATGCTGACCAACAAAAAAACAAGATACAAAGAAGCGCAATTAAAAGAATTTGTGATCAACAGTACGCCTCGGGAAAAAGGGGTTTTTAACTATTAGAAAAAGGGAAAAGTATCAATCATCAAAGAAAAAAGGTTTAAAATTTGAAATGTCCCCTGAGAATAAGTCCTTTTTCTACTTGCGCGGTAAAAAATTTTTAAAAAAAACATATATACTTACATCTGTTAAATGAACCGGGACACTTTCTTTTTTTTAATTTCATTTTTTAATGGTAAAAAGGAAAAAAAAGGAAACACGGAAAAGAAAAGATTCGCATTCTTCTTCTTGCTGCGACGTTTTTACTGCTGCAGAACACAAAATTTGAAAGGGCCCCGGGGCTGTTTTCTTTTTTTTATTGCTAATCTTAAAAAAAAAAACGTTATTCAAATGAGTGAAATTTTCAAAGGGTTAAAAAATGTTTTTCTTTAGAAACACTTCCCGATGAAAAATCAACCTGTCTATCGATTTCTACATTTTTAAATAGCTCATTCAAAAAGTGAGGTGGCGTTGATCATGTTATTAACCATTATTTTTTTACTGATAATGAAAAAACTTGCGCAAAATTTTATGAAGCCTTGATGAGGGAATTGATTTTTTCCCTTGTTACTTTTTACTTGCGCAATGTCAATGCGCAGTTTTGTTAGGCTACCTCCGCTAGAGAGCAGTGTGGCGTGCCGGATGTCATGAGAGGAATTGATTTTTAGCTTTTTGCTATGACTTGCCAATGTCTCGCGCAAGACCCTTTTCCTCCCCCCGCTAGAGAGGTAACTTCGCCATAAATTGCATTAAACTTAAAAAAAATGATCCCCTTTAGAAACAAAAAAAACTTAAAGCTACCAGAAGAAAAAAATAAAATATGTGATAACCCAAAAGAATTTGATAAAAAGTTGAAAAGACCCATCATGGCACCCAAACAAAACTAGAAGCGATCCTTTCCCCTTATCTATACGGGAATAAAAAAACTCAAGAAACTTTCTTTCAAGGATAAAGCACAAAAACATTATTAGAGTAAAACTTACCGAAAAACAAGTAACCTAGAAATCAAGACTGGAAGGAAGCGAAAGGAAGACACCGTCTTGGGGCACAACACATTGAAAACTACCGAGGCAAGTTCGCCAAAACAAAGAAAAAAGATACAAAGAAGCGCAATTAAAAAAATTTGTGATGCTAACAGTAACGCCCTCTGGGAAAACGTTTTAACTATTTAAAAAACGGGAAATGTATCAATCATCAAAGAAAACTTTTAAAATTTGAAATGTCCCTGAGAAAGAAGTCCTTGTCTACTTTCGCGGTAAAATTTTTTCAAAACAATATAAAACTTGACTTCTGTTAAAAGAACGTGAAATTTCTTTTTTTAATTTTTTTCTAAGTGATGGATAAAAGGAACCAAAAGGGAAAACAGCTGGGAAAAGAAATATTCGCATTCCCTTCTCATTGCTGACCCTTGCTGCTGCTAGAACACAATTCGAAGGAAACCCCGGTGGGCTGTTACTTGAAATTTTTGCTAATCTACAAAAAAAACTTTTTCAAAAGAGTGAAATTATCAAGGTAAATAATTTACTTTAGAAACACGTTTCCCCATGAACAATCAACCTGCTAAACGGATTTTTACATTTGACAAAACATCATTCAAATAGTGAGGTGGCGTTTTATCCCTGTTTTAACCATTATTTTAAACTGATAAGAAAAAAACATTGTCTCTAAAATGATGAAGCCCCTTGATGAGGTAATTATTTTTCGCCCTTTTTACCCTTTCTTTTTCCAATGTCAATGCGCATTTTATTATGGCTACCTTTCCCTAGAGAGCATGGTTGGCGTGCCGGATTTTCATGATGAGGTTTAAATTTATTGTTAGCTTGTTACTATGACTTTTGGCCCAAAGTCCTCCCCATGTACTTATGCCTACCACCGCTAGAAGAGGTAACTTTTGCTATCATATTGGCTTAAACTTAAAAAAAAAATGATCTACTTTAGAAGACAAAGAACTTAGGCTACCAGAAGAAAAAATAAGATATGTGAAAAACCCCAAAAATTTGATAGAAATTGAAAAGAGCGATCATTGGCTTCTAAAAAAAAAAATAGAACGGACCTTCCTCCAATCTATACCGGTAAAAAGCTTTAAGAAACCTACTTTTCAAGGATAAATCACAAAAACTTATTAGAGTAAAGACTTACCCCAAAAACAAGTAGACACTAAAAATCAGAGACTTGGAAGGAAGCGAAGGGAAACATCCTCTTGGACACACACATGAAGACTACCGAGGCAGCAAATGCTGACCATAAAAAAGAAACAAAATACAAAGAAGCGCCCAAATTTAAAAAAAATTTTTGATGCAACAGTAACGCCATCTGGAAAAGGGGATTTTAACTATTAGAAAACGGGAAATGTATCAATCATCAAAGAAAACGGTTAAATTAGAAAAGTCATTTAGAATGAAGTCCCTTTTTCTCTCTTTGCGGGTAAAAATATTATTTTTTCCTTTAACATCAAAAACAATATATACTTGACATTTCTGTTTAAAAGACACGTGACACTTTTTTTTCCCTAATTTTTATTTCTAAGTGATGTGAAAAAGGAAACCCAAAGAAGACAGCTGGAAAAGAAACATTTTTCGCTTTCTTCTTCATTGCTGGAAAGTTGACTGCTGCTAGAACACAAAAATTCGAAAGGACCTGGTGTCTTTACTTTGATTTATATTGCTAATCCCCAAAAAAAAAAAAAAAAAAAAACGTTTTTTTCAAAAAAGGTGAAATTATCATTTGGGGTTAAAAATGTTTATTTTAGAAACACGTTCCCAGAACATTTAACCTGTCCCTCGGATTTCAACATTTATACTAGCATCATTCAGATAGAAGGGGGCCCCTTATCAAGTTAATAACCTTTTTTTAAACGAAAGATAAAAACATTGGTTCTGCTAAAATTGATGAGCCTGAGAGGGAATGATTGTTCGCTTGTTAAGCGCAATGGTTTATTATGGCTACCTCCGCTAGAGAGATGTTTGCGTGCGGGTGTCATGAGAAGTAATTGATTGTTACTTGTTCTATTACTTGCGCAAGTCTCTGCGCAGTACTTTGCCTCCACCCTAGAGAGGTAACTTTCGTCCCATCCTATTGCATTAAACTTAAAAAAAATATCTACATTTAGAAGACAAAGAACTTAAAAGGTTACCAAAGAAGAAAAAAAATATTTAATAACCCCAAAGAAAAAATTTATAGAAAAAATTGAAAAAAAGCTATCATGCATTCCCAAACAAAACTAAGAAGCGCGACCTTCCCCGTATCAAACGCGGAATAAAAGCTCAAAAACCTACTTTTTAAAGGAAAAAATGCACAAAAACATTATTAGAGTAAAGACTTAAAGAAAAGACAAGTAAACTAAGAAATCAAGAATTGGAAAGAAGCGTAGGAAACATCCCCCTGGGCACAACACATTGAAACTACCGAGGCAAACAGGGGGCTGACCATACCCAAAAAAACAAGAAAACAAAGAAAACGCAAAAAAGAATTTTTTGCTAACAGAACGCATCTGAAAAGCATTTTACTATTAAAAACGGGGAAATGTATCAATCATCAAGAAAACGGTAAATTGAAATTTCATGAAATGAAGTCCTTGTTCTACTTTGCGCGGTAGAATATTATGTTTCCTTAACCCTTTAAAAAAAAATTATATACTGACTTTTTGTTAATGACACGTGAAAACTTTCTTTTCTAATTTCATTTCAAGTGTGTGAAAAAGGAACAAAGGAAACAGCTGGGAAAAGAAACATGATTCGCATTCTTCCTTCTTGCTGGGACGTTGACTGCTGCAGGAACACAGATTCAAGGCCTGGTGGTCTGTACTTGATTTATTGCTAATCTAAACAAAAAACGTTATTCAAATGAGTGAAATTATAATGGGTTAAATAATTTTTTACTTTAGAAACACTTCCCATGAACAATCAACCTGCTATCGATTTCTACAATTTTTACTACATCATTTAAAATTGAGTGGCGTTTATCATGTTATTAACCATTAATTTATACTGTAATGAAAAAACATGTCTGGGTAAAATTTTTGAAGCCCTTGATGAGGTAATTGATTGTTCGCTTGTTAAAGCGCATGTTATAAAGGCTACCTCCGCTAGAGAGGATGTTGGCGTGCCGGGGTCATGGATGAGGAATTGATTGTTTTTGCTTGTTAGCTATGACTTGCCAATGTCTCGCGCATGACTTATCCTACCACCCTAGAGAGGAACTTTTCCCTCTATCATATTGCATTAAACTAAAAAAATGATCTCATTTTAAAGACAAGAACTAGGGTACCAAGAAAAAATAAAATATGTGAATAACCCAAAAGAATTGATAGAAAAATTGAAAAACTAAACATGGCATCTAAACAAAACAAAGCGGAACCTTCCTCCTATCTAAAACGCGGAATAAAACTCAAGAAAAATACTTTTCAAGGGTAAATCACAAAAACAATATTTGAGTACAAAAATTACGAAAACAAGTAGACACTAAGAAAACAAAGACTTGAAGGAAGCGTAGGAAGACATCCGTCTTGGGACACAACACATTGAAGACTACCGGGCAGCAGTGCTGACCATACAAGAAACAAGATACAAAAAAGCGCAATTAAAAAATTGTGATGCTAACAGTACGCCATCTGGAAAAGCGATTTTAACTATTAGAAAACGGAAATGTATTTAATCATCAAAGAAAACGGTTAAATTAGAAATGTCATGAGAATGAATCCTTGTTTTACTTGCCGCGGTATGAATATTAAAGTTTTCCTTTAAACCCCTTCAAAAACAAATATACTTTACATTCTGTTAAATGAAACGTGACACTTCTTTTTCTAATTCATTTCAAAATTAAGTGATAAAAGGAAACAAAGGAAGAAAGCTGGAAATGAAACATGATTCCATCTTCTTCATTGCTGCGACGTTGACTGCTGCTAGCAACACAAAGAATTTGAAAGGACCTGTGGTCTGTTTACTTTGATTTTATTGCTAATCAAAACAAAAAACGTTATTCCCAAAAGAGTGAAATTATCAATGGGGTTAAATAATGGTTTACTTTAGAAAACACGTTCCCGATGAAAAACAACCTGTCACTTTTTTCTACATTTAGACTACCCTCATTCAAAATAGGGGTGGCGTTAAATCATGTATATTACCATTTTTTTTATACTGATAATGAAAAAAAACATTGGTCTCCCTAAAAATTGATGAACCTTAAAGAGGAAATTTGATTGTTCGCTTGGGTACCTTTGACTGCGCAATGTCAATGCCATGAAATTTATGCTACCTCCGCTAGAGACATGTTGCGTGCCGGACGGGTCATGATGAGGTTAATTGATTGTACTTTTTAGTTTGACTTGCGCATGCCCTGCGCATGACTTATCCCCTCCCACCGCTAGAGGGGTAACTTTCGTCTATCAATTGAAATTAAACTTAAAAAAAAATGATCACATTTAGAAGACAAAGAACTTACAAGGCTCCCAGAAGAAAGAAAAATAAAAATGTGAATAACCCAAAAAAATTTGATAGAAAAGTTGAAAAGAGCTGATCATGGCTTTCCCAAAAACAAAACTAGAAGCGCGATTCCTTCCTCCGTATCTATACGCGGAATAAAAAGCTCAAGAAACCTACTTTTCAAGGATAAATGCAAAAAAAACCCATTAATTAGAGTAAAGACTTACCGAAAAGAAAAGGGAGACACTAAGAAATCAGAGACTTGGAAAGAAGCGTAAAAAACATCCGTTTTGACACAACACATTGAAGACTACCGAGAAAAGCATGCTGACCATAAAAAAAAAAGAATTTGGTGATGCTAACAGTAAAAACGCCATCTGGAAAAGCGTTTTTAAACAAATTAGAAAACGGGAAAGTATCAATCATCAAAGAAAAAGGGTTTTTAAATTAGAAATTCTGAGAATGAAGTCCTTTTGTTCTATTTTGGGGCGGTGAATATTTTTGTTTTCCTTTACCATCAAAAACAATATATACTTAAACTTTCTGTTAAATGCACTTTTACACTTTCTTTTTCTAATTTCATTTTTTCCTTAAGTGGATGTGATAAAAAGGAAAAAAGGAAACAGCGGGAAATGAAATTATGATTTTTCGCATTCTTCTCATTGCTCGAACGTTGAACCTGTTTGCAGAACACAGATTTCGAAAGGCCCCTGGGGGCTGTTACTTTGATTTTATTGCTAATCTAAAAAAAAAAAAAACGTAATTCAAATGAGTAAAAAATTTAACATGGGATTAAATAATGTTTACTTTAAAAAACACTTTCCCCGATAAAACAACCCAACTTCTATGGGAATTTCTACATTTTATTTTAGCAAAAATCTCAGAATATTTGGGGTGCTTTTTGATCATGTTATTAACCATTATTTTATACGATAATGAAAAAAAAAATTGGTCTGCAAAAATTTGGGATGAACCTTGTGAGGAAATTTGGGATTGTTCGCTTGTTACCTTTGACTTGCGCCAATGCCCAATGCGCATTGTTTTTAGGGGCTACTCCGCTAGAAAAAGGCAGTTTTGGGCGTGCCGGAATGTCAGATAGTAAAAATTTATTTTTTTTAGCTTGTTAGCTATTTACTTGCCGCAATTCCCCGCGCATGTACTTAAACCACCACCGCTAGAGAGGTAACTTACTCTATCCAAAATGGGATAAACTAAAAAAAAAAGATTTACATTTAAAGACAAAAACTTTGGCCCACCAGAAAAAAGAAAAAAAAAAATATTGAATAACCCAAAAAAAAATTTGATAGAAAAGTTGAAAAAGAGCTGAATCATGGCATTCTAACAAAACTAGAAGCCGATCCTTTCTCCGTATCTATAACCGGGGGAATAAAAGCTCAAGAAACCTACTTTTCCCAAAGGGTAAATGCACAAAAAAAATTTTTTTAAGTAAAGACTTACCGAAAAGAAAGTAGACACTAAGAAAAACAGAGACTTGAAAAAGGGAAACGAAGGAAGGGCCCCGCTTTGGACACAACACCCTGAAGACTTTCCACAGCAGTGGCTGACCATACCCAAAAAACAAGATACAAAGAACGCAATTAAAAAATTTGGATGCCAACAGTATCGCCAACTGAAAGCGATTTTAACTATTAAAAACGGGGAAAATTTTATCAAAATCAAAGAAAACGGGTTTAAAATTTGAAATGTCCCTGAGAAAAAGAAGTCCCCTTTTCTCTACTTTGCGCGGTATGAATATTATGTTTTTTCCTTTTCCACTCAAAAACAATATAACTTGACATTTTTGTAAAAACCGTGACACTTCTTTTTTTTTAATTTCATTCTAAGGGATGTGGGAAAAAAGGGAAACCCCAAGGGAAAACAGCCCGAAATGAAACATGATTCGCATTCTTTTCCCCTTGCCCGCGGGCGTTTTTAAATGCGCTAGCAACACAAAGATTCGAAAGGGCCTTTTTTTTTTTTTTTTTTTTTTTTTTTTTTTTTTTTTTTTTTTTTTTTTTTTTTTTTTTTTTTTTTTTTTTTTTTTTTTTTTTTTTGGGGGGGGGGGGGGGGGGGGGGGGGGGGGGGGGGGGGGGGGGGGGGGGGGCCCGTCCCTGATGAGGTAATTGAGTTTTAGCTTTTTAGCTTTTGACGCGCAAAAAGTCTCTGCCCCAAAAGTACTATTCCTACCACCGCTAGAAGGTTACTTTCGTTCTACATATTGCCCTTTTAAAATTAAAAAAAAAATGAAATTTCTTTTTTAAAAAAAAAGAACTTACAAGGCTACAGAAGAAAAAAATAAGTATGTGAATAACCCAAAAGAAAAATTTAAAAGAAAAGTTGAAAAAAAGCTGATCATGGCATTCTAAAAAAAAAACTGAAGCGCGATCCTCCCCGTATTTTTATAAAGCCCGGGTAAAAGCTCAAGAAAATATTTTCAAGGAAAAATGCACAAAAAATTATTTAGAGTAAAAAACTTACCCAAAAGACAAGTAGACACTAAGAAATCAGAGACTTGGAAAAAAGGGTGGGAAGCACAACACATTAAAACCCTCAAAGAACAAAAAAAACGCAATTAAAAGTTTTGTGATGCTAACAGTAACGCCATCTGGAAAAACGATTTTAACTTTAGAAAAGGGGAAATGAAATAAATCATAAAGAAAACGGTTTAAATTAGAAATGTCGTGAGAAAAAGGGCCCTTTGTTCTACTTTGCGCGGATGAATATTATGTTTTTCCTTTCCATTCAAAAAAAAAAAATTTACTTGACTTTTCTTTTAAATGAACGTTCACTTTCTTTTTCAATTTCATTTCTAAGTGAGTGAAAAAAGGAAGCAAAGGGAAGCCCGGGGGAAATGAAATATGTTCGTTCTTCTTCATTGCGCCTTTTGAATGCTGCTAGGAACCATTTTCAAAAGGACCTGGTGGTCTGTTCTTTGATTTTATTGCTAATCTAAAAAAAAAAAACGTTATTCAAAGAGTGAATTATAAAGGGGTTAAAAAAATGTTTACTTTTGAAACACTTCCCCGATGAAAAAATCAACCGTCTTCGGATTTCTAATTTTTATTTACTAGCATCTTTCAGAATAGTGAGGGGGGTTTTGATCTGTTAAAAACCATTATTTTATACTATAATGAAAAAAAACTTTTGGTCTGCTAAAATGGATGAACCCTTTGAGAGGAATTGTTGTTCGTTGTTACCTTTGTTGCGCAATGTAATGCCATGTTGTTATGGCTCCCCGTGAGAGCAGGTTGGCGTGCCGGTTGCATGATGAGGTAATTGATTTTCTTGTTAGCTATGGATTGGGCAATGTCTCTGCGATGTACTTTGCCTACCACCGCTGAGAGGTAACTTTCGTCATCTATTGCATTAAACTTAAAAAAAATAAACTACTTTAAAGCAAAAAACTTAGGCACCAGAAGAAGAAAAAAAAATTTGGGAAAACCCAAAAGAATTTGATAAAAAGTTGAAAAAGAGTGATCAGGCTTCTAAAAAAATAGAAGCGCGATCCTTCCCCCGTATCTATACGGGGAATAAAAGCTCAAGAAACCTACTTTTCAAGGATAAATCACAAAAAAATTATTAGGAAAGGGCTTCCGAAAAGACAATAACACTAAAATCAGAGACTTTGGAAGGAGCGAAAGGGAAAACACCGTCTTGGACACAAACATTTAAGATACCGAGGCATTGCTGACCATACAAAAAACAAGTACAAAGAAAACGCAATTAAAAAGAATTTGTGGTAACGTAGCCATCGGAAAAGCGATTTAACATTGAAAACGGGAAAGTATCAATCATAAAGAAAAGGTTAATTAGAAATGTCATGGAAAAGAAGTCCCCTTTTTTCTCTTTGCGCGGGTTGAATATTTTTTTTCCCTTTTCCCCTCAAAAAAATTATATTACTTTTTTGAAAAACCCCTTTCTTTTTTTAATTTTCTTTCAAGGAGTGAAAAGGAACAAAAGGAAAACGCTGGAAATGAAAAGATTCGCATTCTTCTTCATTGCTGCGACGTTGACTGTGCAGCAACACAAAGATTCGAAAAGGGCCTGGGGGTCTGTTACTTTTATTTTTTTGCTAATCTAAAAACCCCAAAAAAAGTTATTCAAATGAGTTTAAATTATCAAAGGGCTTTAAAAATTTTTTACTTTAGAAACACTTCCGATGAAAAAATTTAACCCGTCATCGGATTTCTAATTTTGTTTTAGCAAACATTCAGAATAGTGGGTGGGTTGGGTCATGTTATTTTTAAACCCTTATTTTATACTGATAAAGATAAAATCTTGGTCTGCTAAAAAAGGATGAAGCCTTGATGAGGTTTAAATTTTTTTCGCTTGTTACCTTTGATTGCGCAAAGTAATGCGCATGTTAGTTATGGGTACCTCCGTAGAGAGCCCCGTGTTGGCGTGCCGGATTGCTTTATGAGGTAATTGATTTTTGCTTGTTAGCTATTGGGCTTGGGCAAAGTTCTGGGATGTATTATGCCTACCACCGCAAAAGAGGTAACTTTCGTCTATCTATTGCATTTTTAAAATTTAAAAAAATGATCTAAAATTTTGAAGACAAAGAACTTAAAAGGGTCCCCGAAGAAGGAAAAAAAAAAAAATTGGGAAACCCCAAAAAAATTTTATAGAAAAGTTGAAAAGAGTGATCAGGCTTTTTAAACAAAACTAGAAGCGCGGGTTCCCTTCCCCCGTATCTATACGCGGAATAAAAGCTTTAAGAAAAACCCACTTTTCAAAAGGGTAAAAGCACAAAAAAAATTATTAGAGTTTAAAAACCTTTTCCGGAAAAACAAATAGACCCCTAAGAAAACAGAGACTTGGGGGAAAGGAAACGTAGGAAAAAACATCCGTCTTTGGGGCACAACACATTAAGAAATACCGAGGCAAAAGTGCTGACCATACAAAAAACAAAAATACAAAGAAGCGCAATTAAAAAAATTTGTGGAGCTAACCCGTAAGCCAAACGGGGAAAAACGATTTTTAAAAAATTGGGAAAAAGGGAAAGGGATCAATCATAAAAGAAAAAAGGTTAAAATTTGAAATTTTCATGAGAAAGAAGTCCCTTTTTTCTACTTTGCGCGGTATGAATATTTTGTTTTCCCCTTTTCCCCTTTTAAAAACAATATTAAAAAGAAAATTTTTTTTTTCCTAAATTTCTTTTTTTAAATTTTTTTTAAAAGGAAAAAAACAAAAGGGAAAACGCTGGAAATGAAATATGATTCGCATTCTTCTTCATTGCTGCGACGTTGACTGCTCTAGCATACACACAGATTCGAAAGGACCTGGTGTCTGGTTCTTTGATTTTATTGCTAATCTAAAACAAAATAAACGTTATCAAATGAGTGGAAATTATCTAGGCGGGCCTTAATATTTTGTTTTCACTTGTAGAATAACACGTTCCCGATAACAATCAAACCTGTCTATTCGGATTTTACATTCTACTACTAGCATCATTCAGATGTGAGGGGTTGGCGTTGATCATGTTATTAACCATTATTTTATATGATAATGATTAAAAACATTGGGTCTGCTATGATGAAGGCTTGATGTGGAATTGAATTGTTCGTTGTTACCTTTGAGTGCGCCAAATTTGTCAAGCGCATGGTTAGTTATGGCTACCTCGCTACAGAGCAGTGTTGGCGTGGCCGGATTGTCATGATGAGGTAATTGATTGTCTAGCTTGTTAGCGATGAGTTGCGCTAATGTCTTGGCATGTACTTTATGCCTACCACCGCTAGAGAGGTAATTTCGTTCTTCATATTGCATTAAACTTTTAAAAAAAATGATCCTTTACCATTTAGAAGACAACGAACTTTACAAGGCTACCAAGTAAGCAGAAAAATAAAATATGTGAATAAGCCCCATAAGAATTTGATAGAAAAGTTGAAAGAGCTGACTCAGGCATTCCTAACAAAACTAGAAGCGCGATCCTTACTCCGAATCTATACGCGGAAACTTTAAAAGCTCAAGAAAACCCTACTTTTCAAGGATAGATGCACAAAAAATTATTAGAGTAAAGACTTACCGAAATGGACAAAGTCAGACACTAAGAAATCAGAACTTGGAAGGAAGCGTAAGGAAGACATCGATCCTTGGGACACAACCATTGAAGACTACCGAGGCAGCAGTGTGACCATACAAAGAAACTAGATACAAGCAAGCTCGCAATTAAAAGAATTTGTGATGCTAACAGTAACGCCATCTGGAAAAAACGATTATTAACTATTAGGGAAAACGGGAAATGTATCAATCATCAAAGAAAAACGGTTTTACATTAGGAAATGTCATGAGAATGAAGTCCTTTGTTATACTTTGCGCGGCTATAAATATATGTTTTCCTTTACCATTCCAAACAACATTATTACTTGACATTCTGTTAAATTGACACGTGACACTTTCTTTTTCTTATTTCATTTTTAGTGATGTGCATAAACAGGAAGCAAAGGAAGACAGCTGGAAAATATGAATATGATTCGCATCTTCTTCATTGCTGCGACGTTGACTGCTGCTAGCAACACAAAGATTCGAAAGGTACTGGTGGTCTGTTACATTGATTTTATTGCATAATCTAAAACAAAACGTTATTGAAATGATGGTTTCTTTTTTTTGGGAAATTATCAATGGGCTTAAAATAATGTTTACTTTAGAAAACACGTTCCCGATGAACAATCAACCTGTCTATCGGGATTTCTACATTCAGAATAGTCGAGGTGGCGTTGATCATGTTATTAACCATTATTTTATACTGATAATGATTAAAAAACTTGGTCTGCTAAAATTGATGAGCCTTGATGAGGTAATTGATTGTTCGGCTTGTTACCTTTGACTTGCGCAATGTCAATGCGATTGTTAGTTATGGCTACCTCCGCTGCAGAGCAGTGTTGCGTGCCGGGACTGTCAAGATGAGGTAATTGATTGTTAGCTTGTTAGCTAGACGTGCGCTATGTCTCTGCGCCTTGTACTTCTGCCTACCACCGCCTTAGAGAGGTAATTTCGTCTATCATATTGCATTAAACTTAATAAAAAATGATCGTACCCATTTAGAAGACAAAGGAACTTACAAAGCTACCAGAAGAAGAAATAAAATAACGTGAATAACCCAAATAGAATTTGATTGAAAAAGTTGTGAAAAGAGCTGATCATCGGCATTCTAAACAAAATCTAGAAGCGCGATCCCTTCCTCCAGTATCTATACGCGGAATAAAGCTCAAGAAACCTACTTTTTCAAGGTTAAAGCACAAAACATTATTAGAGTAAAACATACCGAAAAGACAAGAAATCAGAGACTTGAAAGGAAGCGTAGGATAGACATCCGTCTTGGGGACAAACACAATGAAGGACTACCGTACGCAGCAGTGCTGACCATACAAAGAAGCAAGATACAATGAAGGCATATTACAAAAGAATTTGTGATGCTAACAGTTAACGCCATTCTGGAAAAGCGATTTTAACTATTGTGAAAACGGGAAATGTATCAATCATCAAAAGAATAACGGTTAATTTAGAAATATTCATGAGAATGAATGTCATTTGTTATACTTTGCGCGTATGAATATTATGTTTTCCTTTACCAAACTCAAAAACAATTATCTACTTGACAATTCTGTTAAATGACACGTGACATTTCTTTGTCAATTTCATTTCTAAGTGATGTGATAATAGGAAGGGCAAAGGAAGTCAGCTGGATATGAAATATGATTCGCAATACTTTCTTCAATTGCTTGCGACGGTTGACTGCTGCTAGCAACACAAAGATTCGAAAGGCCTGTGGTCTGTTACTTTGATTTTATTGCTATCTAAAAACAAATAATAAGTTATTAAATGAGTGAAATTATCAATGGGCTTAAATAATGTTTACTTTGAAAAACGTTCCCGATGAAAATCAAACATGTCTATCGGATTTCTACATTTAGTATAGGAATCATTCAGAATAGTGAGGTGGGCGTGATCAATGTTATTAACCATTTTTTTTATACTGATAATGATAAAAAAACATTGTTCTGCTATTAAATTGATGAAGCTGATGAATGATTTTTCGCTTGTTACCTCTTGACTTGCGCAATGTCAATGAGCATGTTGTTATGGCTACTCCGCTAGAGTTGCGAGTGTTGGCGTGTCGGACTGTCATTGATGAGGTAATTGATTGTTTAGCTTGTTAGCTATGGACTGCGCAATATTCATATGCGCAGGTACTTTATTGCCTACCACCACAAGGGAGGTATACTTTGTCTATCATTATTGCATTAAAGCTTAAAAAAAATGATCTACATTTAGAAGACACTGGGTAACTTACTCAAGGCTACCAGAAGAAAAAATAAAAGGTGACTAACCCAAAAGAATTTGAGAGAAAAGTTTGAAAAGAGCTGATCATGGCATTCCTAAACAAACAACGAGAAGCGGCGATCCTTCCTCCGTATCGTTACCGCGGAATAAAAGCTCAGAATGAAACCTATTTTTCAAGGATTAATTGCACAAAAATCATTATTAGAGTAAAGACTTACCGAAAGTTATGTAGACATAAGACTTCAGAGACTTGGAAGGATGTGTAGGAAAGACATCAGTCTTGGGACACCAAACATTGAAGACTACCGACGGCAGCTGTGCTGACCATACAAAGAAACAGATACAAAGAAGCGCAATTAAATGAATTTGTGTTGCTAAACATAACGCCATCTGGAATAGCGATTTTAAACTATTAGAAATCGGGTTATGTATTCAATCATCAAAGAATACGGTTTTAAATTAGAGAAATGGTCTTGAAGAAATGAAGTCTTTGTTCTCTTTGCGCATGGTATGAATATTATGTTTGCCTTTACCATTCAAAAAACAATAATACTTGACTTTCTGTTTAATGGACACGGACACTTTCTTTTTTCTAAAATTTCATTTTCTAAGTGATTGTGATAAAAGGAAGGCAAAGGAAGACAGATGGAAATGGAAATATGATTCGCATTCTTCTTCATTGCGCGACGTTGACTGCTGCTAGCAACACAGATTTCGATGGAACCCTGGTGGTCTGATACTTTTGAATTTTATTGATAATTCTAAAAATAAATCGTTATTCAAATGAGTGATAATTTTCATGGGCTTAATTAATGTTTACTTTAGAAAACGTTTCCCTCGAGGAACAAACACCTGTCTATCGGATTTCTACATTTAGTACTAGTTCATCAGATAGTGAGGTGGCGTTGATCATGTTATTAACATTATTTCTATACTGATAATGATAAAAACAGTGGTCTGCTTAAAAATTGATGAAGCTGTTGAATTGATTGTTTCGGCTTGTTACCTTGTGACTTGCGAATTGTCATAGCGCATGAGTTAGTTATGGCTACCTCCGCTAGAGGCAGTGTTGCGTGTCGGACTGTCATGTGATGAGGTAATTGATTAGTTTAGCTTGTAAGCTATGACTTGCGCATATCATCGGCGCTTGTACCTTATGCCTACCACACAAGGGAGGTAACCTTTTCGTCTTTCATATTGCATTAAACTTAAAAAAAAATGATCTACTTTTAGAAAGGACATGAACTTACAAGGCTACCAGAGAAAAATAAAATGTGACTCAACCCCAAAAGGAATTTGAGAGAACAAGTTGAAAAGAGATGTATCTTGGGGCATTCTAAACAAAACTAGAAGCGCGATCCTTCCTCCGTATCTATACGAGGAATAAAGGCTCATGAAGAAACCTACTTTTCAAGGATAAATGCAACAAAAACATTATTAGAGTAATAAACTTACCGAAAAGACAAAAAGAAAATCAGAGATTGGAAGGAAGCGTCTTGGGCATCAACCACATTGAAGGATAACGAGGAGCAGTGCTGACCAAATCAAATAGTAACAAGATACAAAGTAGTGCAATTAAAAGAATTTGTGTTGCTAAAAGTAACGCATCTCGGAAAAAAAGCGATTTTAACTTATTAGATACACGGGAAATGTATCAATCATCATAGAAAACGGTTTAATTTAGATAGGTCATGAGAATGAAGTCCTTTGTTCTACTTTGCGCGGTATGGAATATTTTGTTTTCCTTTACCATTCTAAAACAATATATACTGGACATTCTGTTAATTGACACGGGACACTTTATTTTTCTAATTTCTTTTCAAAGTGATGATTTTAAAGGAAGCAAAGGTAAGACTGCTGGAAATGAAATTTGATTCGCATTCTTCTTAATTGCTGCTACGTTGACTGCTGCTGCCAACATAAAGATTTCGATAAGGTCTGGTGGTCTTGTTACTTTGATTTTATGTAAATCTAAAACTAAAAAGGTTTTTCAAAGGAGTGAAATTATCAATGGGCTTAAATTAATGTTTACTTTAGAAACACGTTCCCGATGAACAATCAACTGTCTATCGGATTTCTTAACATTTCGTACTAGCATCATTCAGACTAGTGAGGTGGCGTTGATTCCTGTTATTAAACATTATTTTATACTGATAAATGATAAAAAAAACCATTGGTCTGCTAAAATTGATGAAGCCTTGATGAGGGTAATTGATTGTTCGCTTGTTACACTGTTGACTTGCGCAACTGTCAATGCGCTGTTAGTATGGCTACCTCCGCTAGAGTGCAGTGTTGGCGTGGGGACTGTCATGATGAGGTTATTGATTGTTAGCTCTGTTTGCTTATGATTGCGCAATGTCTCTGCGCAATGTACTTATGCCTACCACCGCTAGGTGAGGTAACCTTTGTCTATCATATTGCATTAAAACTTAAAAAAAAAATGATCTAAATTTAGATAGACAAAGAACTGACAAGGCTCCCAGAGTAAGAAAAATAAGATATGTGAATAACCCAAAGATTTTGATAGAAAAGTTGGAAAAGAGTGATATGGCATTCTAAACCAATACTAGAAGCGCGATCCTTCCTTCCGTATCTATACGCGGAATAAAAAGCTCAAGAAACCTACTGTTCAAGGCATAAATTGCCACATAAAACATTATTAGAGTAAAGACTTACCGAAAAGACAAGTAGACACTAAGAATCAGAGACTTGGAAAGAAGCGTAAGGAAGACATTCGTCTTGGGACCACAAACACATTGAGTCTAACGAGGCTTGCTTCCCGTGCTGACCATACAAAGAAACAAGTACAAAGAAGCCGCAATTAAATAGAATTTGTGATGCTAACAAGTTTACGCCATCTTGGAAATAGCGATTTTAACTATTAGAAAACGGGACAATGTATCAATCATCAAAGGAAAACGTGTAAATTAGAAACTGTCAAGAGAATGAAGTCCTTCGTTCTACTTTGCGCGGTATATATTTCACTTGACTTTCTGTTAAATGAACGTGACACCTTTTCTTTTTCCATTTCATTTTAAGTGATGTGAATATAAGGATAGCAATGGAATGACAAGCTGGACTTGAAAATATGATTGCATTTTTCTTCATTGCTGCGACGGTTGTTGCTGCTTGGAACACAGATTCGGAAAGGACTGGTGGTCTGTTTCTTTGATTTTATTGCTAATTTAAACTAAAAACCGTTTTATTCAATGAGTGAAATTATCAATGGGGCTTAAATTATGTTTACTTTAGAACGTTCCCGATGAACAATCAAACCTGTCTATCGGATTTCTACATTTAGTACTTGGGCATCTACAGAATAGGGAGTGGCGTAGATAATGTTGATTACCATTATTTTATACTGATAATGATAAAAACATTGGGTCTGCTAAAATTGATGAAGCCTTGATGAGGTAATTGATTGTTCGCTTGTTTACCTTTGGACTTGCGCAAATGTCATTGCGCATGTATTTTATGGCTACCTCCGCTATGTGAGCAGTGTTAAGCGTGCCGGTTTGTCATGATGAGGTAACTGATTGTTAGCTTGTGTATCGCTATGACTTGCGCCATGTCTTCTGCGCAGTGTATCTTATGCCTACCACCGCTTGAGAGGTAACTTTCGTCTATCAATATTGCAATTAAAACTTAAAAAAAAATGATCTACATTAGAAGACAAAGAACTTAGGCTACTAGGAAGAAGAAAATAAAATATGTGAATTACCCAAAAGAATTTAGATAGAAAAGTTGAAAAGAGCTGAATCATCGCAATTCTAAATCAAACTAGAAGCGCGATCTTCCTCCGTATCTATACCGCGGAATAAACGCTCAAGAAACCTACTTTTCAAGGATAATGCACAAAAAAAAATTATTAGTGTAAAGACTTACCCGAAAGACAAGTAAGACACTAAGATATCCGAGGACTTGGAAGGAAGGTAGGAAGACATCCGTATTGTGACTTACCGAGGCAGCAGTGCTGACCATAACAAAGATACAACGATACAAAGAAGCGCATTAAAAGCAAATTGTGATGCTTAACAGTATTGCATCTGGAAAAAGCGATTTTAACTAATAGTAACGGGAAATTGTTATCAATTCATCAAAGAAAACAGTTAATTTAGAAATGTCATGAGAATGAAGTCCTTTGTTTTACTTTGCGCGATATGAATATTATGTTTGCCTTTACCACTCAAAATCCAATATATTACTTGACATCTGTTAAATGACACGTGACATCTTTTTTTTTCTAATTTCTATTTCTAAGTATGTGATAAAAGGGAAAAAAGGAAGACAGCTGGAAATGAAACTTGATTCGCATCTTCTTCATTGCTGCGACGTTGACTGACTGCTAGAACACAAAAGATTTCGAAAAGGACCCTGGTGGTCTGTTACTTTGATTTTAGTGCTTAATCTAAAAACAAAAAAACGTTATTCAAGTGATTGTGAATTTTCAATGGGCTTAATAATGTTTTTACTTTTAGAATCACGTTCCGATGAACATCAAAACTGTCTATCGGATTTCTACATTTAGTACTAGCATCATTCAGAATTAGTGAGGTGGCTGTTGATTCATGTTATTAACCATTTTTTATACTGATAATGATAAAACATTGGTCTGCTAAAATGATGAAGCCTTGATGGGGTATTGATTGTTCGCTTGTTACCTTTGACTTGCGCAATGTCAATGCGCATGTTAGTTATGGCTACCTCGCTAGAGAGCAATTACTTAGGCTAGTGTTGGCAGTGCCCGGAATTGTCATGATGAGTAATTGATTGTTATAGCCTATTAGCTATTGACTTGCGCAAGTCTCTGCGCATGTAACTTATGCCTACCACGCTTGAGAGGTAACTTTTGTCTTCATATTGCATTTAACTTAAAAAAAAATGATTCTACATTTAGAAGGACAAAGATACTTACAGGCTACCAGAAGCAGAAAAATAAAATATGTGACTAACCCATAAAGAATTTGATAGAAAAGTTGAAAGAGCTGATCATGGCCATTTCTAAACAATAACTAGAAGTCGCTGATCCTTCCCCCTACGTATCTATTACGCGGTATAAAAAAGCTCAAGAAAACTCTATTTTCAAGGATTAAATCGCACAAAAACATTATTAGAGTAAAGACTTACCGAAGTCAAGTAGACACTAAGACAATCAGAGAAAGAAGGAAGCGTAGGAAGACATCCGTCTTGGGACACAACACCATTGAAGACTACCGAGGCTGCAGTGCTGACCATACAAAGAAACATGATACAAAGAAGCGTATATTAAATGAATTTGTGATGCTAACAGTAAACGCCATCTGGAAAAACACGATTTTTTAATATTTGAAAACGGTGGAATTGTATCATCATCAAGAAAACGGTTTAAATTAGGAATTGTCATGAGAATGAAGTCCTTTGTTCTACTTGGCGCGGTATATAATTATGTTTCTTTACCATTACATATAACAATATATACTTGGATCATTCTGTTAAATGACACGTGAAACTTTCTTTTTCTAATCTTCATTTCTAGTGATGTGATAAAGGAAGCAAAAGGAAGACAGCTGGAAGGAAATTTGATTGCATTCTTCTTCATTGCTGGCGACGTTGACTGCTGCTAGAATACACAAAGATTCGAAAGGACTGGTCGTCTGTTACATTGATTTATTGCTAATCAAAACAAAAAACGTTATTCAAATGAGTGTAATTATCAATGGGCTTAAAAAATGTTTATTTGGAAAACCGTTACCCGATGAACAATTCAACCTGTATCGGATTTCTACCATTTAGTTCTAGCATTCATTCAGAATAGTGATGGTGGCCGTTGATCATGTTATTAACCATTATTTTATACTGATAATGATAAAAACATTGGTCTGCTAAAATTGTATGAAGCCTTGGGAGGTAATTGATTGTTCGCTTGTTACACTTTGACTTGCGCAATGTCAATGCGCATGTTAGTTAGGCTACCTCCCGCTAGAGAGGGTGTTTGGCGTGTCCGGGATCTGTCATGATGAGGTAATTGATTGTTAGCTTGTTAGCCTTATGACTTGAGCTTATGTCTATGCGCCTTTATACGTATTTTAGCCTACCACCGCTAGAGAGGTAATTCGTTTATTAATATTGCATTAAAACTTAAAAAATTGATCTACATTTAGAAGACAAATGAATACGTACAAGGCTACCAGAAGAATAAAAATAAAATATGGACTAACCCAAAAGAATTTGATAGAAAGTTGAAACAGAGTGATCATGGCATTCTATAAACAAACTAGAAGCGCGATCCTTCCTCCGGATATATACGCGGAATTAAAGCTCAAGAACCTACTTTTCAAGGATTAATGCACAAAAAACAGTATTAGAGTAAAGGACTTACGAAAAGACTAAGACATCAGAGACTTGGAGGAAAAGCGTAGGAAGCATCCGTCTTGGGGACACAACACATTGAAAGACTACCGAGGCAAGCAAGTGCTGACCTATCAATGAAACACAAGATACAAAGAAGCGCAATAAAAGAATTTGTAGATGCTAACAGTATACGCCATCTGGAAAGCGATTTTTAACTATTAGGGAACGGAAATGTTTCAAATCATCAAAGAGAAAATCGGATTATATTAGAAATGTCATGTGATGAATGTCCTTTTGTTTACTTTGCGCGGTTATGTATATTGATGTTTCCTTTACACATTCAAAACAATATATAACTTGACATTCTGTTTAATATGGACACGTGACACTTTCTTTTTCTAATTTCATTTCTAAATGATGTGCTAAAGGCAAAGCAAAGGAAGACAGCTGGAAATGAAATATGATTCGCTTTCTTCTTCATTGCTGCGGAATCGTTGACTGCTGCTAGCCACACAAAGATTCGAAAGGACTTGGTGGTTGTTACTTTGATTTTATTGCTAATCTAAAAACAAAAAACGTTATTCAAAATGGGTGTATTTATCAATGGGCTTTAAAATAATGTTTAATTTTGAAACCCACGTTCCCGATGAACAATCAAAACCTGTCTATCGGATTTCTACTTTTAGATCTAGGCAATCATTCAGAATAGTGAGGTGGCGTTCGATCATGTTATTAACCATTAGTTTATATTGATACTGATAAAAACTTTGGTCTTCTGGCCTAAAATGATGAGCCTTGCTGAGGTAAATTGTTCGTGCTTGTTACCTTGACTTGCGCCAATGTCTTTGCGCATGTTAGTTATGGCTACCTCGCTAGAGAGTACAGCAGTGTTGGCGTGCCGGACTGTTCATGATGTGTAAATTGATTGTTAGCTTGTAGCTATGGACATGCGCATTGTCTCTGCGCATGTACATTATGCCTACCACCGCTAGAGAGGTAAACTTTGTCTTTATCATATTGCATTTAAACTTAAAAATAAATTGATACTACATTTAGAAGACAAGTACTTACAAGGCTACCAGAAGAAGAAAAATAAGATATGTGAATAACCCAAAAGGAGTTTATTGAAAAGTAGAAAAGAGTGAATCATGGCTTCTAAACAAAAACTAGAAGCGGATCTTCCTCGTATCTATTAATCAGGAATAAAAGCTCAAGAAACCTACTTTTCAAGGATAAATGCACAATAAACATTATTAGAGTAAAGACTACCGAATATGACAAGTAGACACTAAGAAATCAGAGACTTTGGGAAAGGAAAGCGTAGGAAGACAACACAGTGAAGGACCATACAAAGGAAACAAGATACAAAGAAGCGCAATTAAAAGAAATTGGTGATTTGCTAACAGTAACGCCTATCTGGAAAAGCGATTTTAACTATTAGATCCGGGAAATTTTATCTTATCATCAAAGAAATCGGCGTTAAAATTAGAAATGTCGTGAGAATGAGTCTTGTTCTATTTGCGCGGTATGAATATTTATGTTTTCCTTTACCATTCTAATACAATATATAATTGACTTTCTGTTAAATGACACGTTACACTTTCTTTTTTAATTTTCATTTCTAAGTGATGTGATTAAAGGAAGCAAAGGAAGACAGCTGGAAATGAAAATTTGATTCGCCATTCTTTTCTGTCATTGCTGCGGACGTTGGACTGCTGCTAGGAACACAGATTCGATAGGACCTGGTGTCTGTTACTTTGATTTTAGTGCTAATCTAAACAAAAATACGTTATTCTAAATGAGTTGAAATTATCAATGGGCTTAAATAATGTTTACTTAGAAAACACGTTCCCGGATGACAATTCATACATGTACTATCGGATTTCTACATTTAGTACTAGCATCATTCAGAATAGTGAGGTGGCCGTTGATCATGTTATTAACCATTATGTTATACTGATAATGATAAAAAACATTGGTCTGCTAAATTGATGATGCCTTGATGAGGTAAATGATTGTTCGCTTGTTACCTTTGACATGCGCAATGTCATTGCGAATGTTAGTTATGGCTAACCTCCCGCTAAGAGAGCAGTTGTTGGGTGCCGGGATTGTCATGATGAGGTAATTGGATTGTTAGCTTGTTAGCTATGACTTGCGCAATGTCTCTGCGCATGTACTTATGCCTACCACCGCTAGAGAGGTAACTTTGTTATCATATTGCATTAACTTAAAAAAATGATCTTCATTTGAGAAGCAAAGAACTTAGGCTACCAGAAGAGGAAAAAATAAAATATCGTGAATAACCCCCAAAAGATTTGATAGAAAAGTTGAAAAGAGTCTGTCATGGATTTTAAACAAAACTAGAAGCGCGATCCTTCTCCCCGTATTCTATACGCGGAATAAAGCTCAAGAAACTATTTTCCAGGATAAATGAAGAACAACATATATTAGTAGTAAAGATCTTACGAAAAGACAGTAGGACATAAGAAATCAGAGACTTGGGACGGAATGTAGGGGACGACATCCGTCTTGGGACACAACACATTGAAAGACTACCGAGGCAGTAGTGCTGCCATACAAAGAATTCAAGATACAAAGAAGCGCAATTAAAAAGAATTTGTGATGCTAACAGTATCGCCATCTGGAAGCGATTTTAACTATTAGGAAAACGGGATATGTACAATCATCAAAGATATACGGTTTTAAATTAGAAATGTCATGAGAATGTAGTCCTTTGCTCTACTTTGCGCGGTATGAAAAATTTTTTTTTTCCCTTTTCCACTCAAAAAACCTTTTTACTTGACATTCTGGAAATGACCCCGTGAACTTTCTTTTTCTAATTTCATTTTAAGTGTTTTGAAAAAGGAAACCAAAAAGGAAGGGCACTGGAAATTTAAAAAATTGGGTTGCATTCTTCTTCATGCTGCGAAAAGTTGACTTTTGATAGGGAACACAAAGATTCGAAAAAGGGCCTGGTGGTCTTTTTACTTTGTTTTTTTTGCTAATCTAAAAAATAAAAAAACGTTTTTTCAAATGAGTGAAAATTTTCAATGGGCTTAAATTAAAGTTTACTTTTAAAAAACACGTTCCCCCCTGAAACAATAACCTGTCAACGGATTTCTACATTTTGTATAGCATCATTCAGGGAAAAGTTTTAGGTGGCGTTTTTTCATGTTTTTTTAACCATTATTTTTCTGATAATGATAAAAACATTGGTCTGCTAAAATTTTATGAAGCCCTTTATGGGTAAATTTATTGTTCGCTTGTTACCTTTGACTTGCGCAATGTTAAAGGGGCATGTTAGTTATGGCTACCCCCGCTTTTGAGGCAGTGTTGGCGTTTCCGGATTGTCATGATGAGGTTAAATTGGGTTGTTAGCTTGTTAGCTTTTGGGCTTGCGCAAAAGTCTCCCGCGCATTTTACTTTTGCCTACCACCGCTGAGAGGTAACCTTTTGTCTATCTATTGCATTTTAAACTTTAAAAAAAAAAGATTTTACATTTTGAAGGGCAAAGGGAACCCTTTCAAGGCTACCCCAAGCAGAAAAATAAAATTTTTGATAAACCCCAAAAGGAAATTTTATAGAAAAATTGAAAAGAGCTGATTCAGGCCCTTTTAAAAAAAAACTAGAAGGCCCCGATCCTTTTTCCGTTCTTTTAAGCGGAAAAAAAGCTCAAGAAACCTTTCTTTTCAAGGATAAATGCAAAAAAAAATTATTAGAGTAAAAAATTACCGAAAAGACAAGTTACCCCTAAGAAATCAGAGAATGGGGAAAGGGGGTAGGAAGGGCCCTCCGTCTTGGGAAACAAAAACCCTTAAGGGGCTACCGGGCAGGGAGTGGCCATACCAAAAAAAACCCAAAATACCCAAAAAAAAAAAACATTTAAAAAAATTTTTGATGCTAAAAGTAAAAGCCATCTTGGGGGAAAAACGATTTTAAAATATTAGAAAAAAGGGAAATGTATTTAATCATTTAAAAAAAAAACGGTTTTAAAATTTGAAAAGTCCCTGAGAATGAAGTCCTTTGGGTTTTACTTTGCGCGGGGTTTAATTTTATTTTTTGCCTTTTCCCTTCAAAAACCCAATTTTTTAAATTGAATTTTCTTTTTTTAATTTCATTTTAAAATGATTTGTTTAAAAGGGAAACAAAAGGGAAAACAGCGGGGAAATGAAATATGATTCGCATTCTTCTTCATTGCTGCGACGGTTTTAATGTGCTAGCAACACAAAGATTCGAAAGGACCTTTGGGGGTCTTTTTACTTTTATTTTATTGCTAAAAATAAAAAAAAAAACGTTATTAAATGAATTGGGAAAATTTTAAAGGGCTTAATTAAGGTTTTTCCTTTTTAAAAACCCTTCCGGATGAAAAATCAACCCGTCTATCGGTTTTTTTCATTTTTGTTCTTGCATCCCTTCAGAATGTGAGGTGGCGTTAACCCTTATTTTTTACTGATAATGATTAAAAAAAATTGGTCGGCCCAAAATTGTTTTAACCGATGGGGGTAATTGATTGTTCGCTTGTTTTCCTTTGACTTGGCATGTTAGTTTGGCTACCTTTCCCCTAAGAGCAGTGTTGGGGGTGCCCGGGCTGTCCCTGATGAGGTAATTGGGTTGGGTTTGCTTTTTAGCTATTTTCTTGCCCCAATTCTCTGCGCTTTAAATTATGCCTACCAAACCCCTGAGAGGTAACTTTCGTCTTTTTATATTGCATTAAAAATTAAAAAAAAATGATTACCCTTTAGAAAACCCAAAAAACTTAAAGGCTACCCGAAGCAGAAAAATTTAAAAATTTTTGCTAACCAAAGAATTTGATAAAAAAAGTTGAAAAAGGGGCTGGGTCTTTGGTTCTAAACAAAACTAGAATCGCGATCCTTCCTCCGTATCTATACGCGGAATAAAAACTCCAAAAACCTACTTTTCAAGGGTTTAAAGGGCCCAAAAAACCCTTATTAGAGAAAAAAATTACCAAAAGACAAGTTTGACATTTGAAATCAGAGGGTTTGGAAAAAAGACGGTTTGGAAGACCCCCCCTCCCCCTTTTTTGGGCCCCAATACATTGAAGTTTCCGAGGCCCCGAAATGGGTGACCCCTACACCAAAAAAAATACAAAGAAAACGCAATTTTAAAAAAATTTTGTTTCTAAAAGTTAAAGCCTCTGGAAAAGCGATTTTTAAATATTAGAAAACGGGGAAAAGTTTTCAATCATCAAAAAAAATGGTTAAATTAGAAATGTCTGGAATAAGGGCCTTTGTTCTACTTTGCGCGGTATGAATATTATGTTTGCCTTTACCCTTCAAAAAAAATATATACTTTACACTTTCTTTTTTTAATTTCAAATTTTTAAGTGGGTGTGATAAAAAGGGCAAAAGGGAAAAAAGTTTGGGAAAAGAAAATGATTCGATTTTCTTCATTGCTGCGACGGTTTAATGCTGCTGCAAAAAAAGATTCGAAGGGAAACCCGGTGGTCTGGGTTTCTTTTTATTTTTTGCTAATCTAAAAAAAAAAAAACTTATTCCCAAAAGAGTGAAATTTTTCAAAGGGCTTTTAAAAAATGTTTACTTTTGAAAAAAACCCCCTTTCCCCCATTTGAACAACAACCTGTCTTTTCGGATTTCTACATTTTCTACTGCATTTATTTTGAATTTTGGGGGTGGGGTTGATCTTTTTATTAAAAAATTATTTTATTGTTTAAAGATAAAAACTTTGGGTTTCTAAAAATTGGGTTTAAGCCTTTGAGGTTTTAAATTTATTGTTCGCTTGTTACCTTTGACTTGCGCATGTTAGTTATGGTACCTCCGTAGAGGGGGCGTTTTTGGCGTGCCGGAATGTCATGATGGGTTAAATTTATTTTTAGTTGTTAGCTTTTGACTTGCGAAAATTTTTTTGGGGCAGTACTTTTTCCCACCCCCGTAGAGAGGTAAATTTCTCCCATTTTTAAATTTCATTAAAATTAAAAAAAATGATCTCCCTTTAGAAGACAAAGAAAATTTCAAAGGGTACCCAGAAGCAAAAAAAAAAAATATGTGGGCTTTCCCAAAAAATTTGATTGAAAAAATTGGGAAAAAAGTGATCATGGGTTTTTTTTTAAAAAAAACTAGAAGCGCGATCCCTTTCCTTCCCTATTTTATACGCGGAATTAAAAACTCAAGAAACCTACTTTTCAAGGGAAAAAGCACAAAAACTTTTTTAGAGTAAGGGGCCCTTTCCGAAAAGGCAAGTAGACACTAAGAAATCAGAGGGCCCTTTGGGAAAAAAGCGTAGGGAAAACTTCCCCCTTGGGGACCAAACATTGAAAACTACCCAAAGGGGCCAAATGTGACCATACAAAGAAAAAAGATACAAAAGAAAGGAAAATTAAAAGAATTTTTTGATGCTAACGTAAACGCATTGGGAAAAGGGGGATTTTAACTATTAAAAAAAAAAGGGAAATGTACAATCATCAAAAAAAACGGTTTTAAATTAGAAATGCATGAGAAAATTTAAAGTCCTTTTTTCTACTTTGCGCCGTATGAATATTATGTTTTCCTTTACCCTTCAAAAAAAAATATTTATTTGACTTTTTTGTTAAAAGCACGTGAAAAATTTCTTTTTCTAATTTCATTTCTAAAAGGGTTTTGATAAAAGGGGAAACAAAGGAAAAGGGCCAGCTGGGGAAAAAAAAAATGATTTGCATTTTCTTCATTGCTGCGAACGGTTTACTGCTGCTAGAACACCCGATTCGAGAGGACCCGGTGGTCTGTTACTTTTATTTTTTTTGCTAATCTAAAACAAAAAACTTTTTTTTTAAAATGAGGTGAAATTATCAATGGGCTTTTAAAAAAGTTTACTTTAGAAAAACGTTCCCCATTGGGAAAAATCAACCTGTCTATCGGATTTTTTTACATTTAGTACTACATCATTTCAATAGTGAGGGGGCGTTTTTTCATGTTATTAACCATTAAATTTTTAAATGATAATGATAAAAAAAAATTGGTCTGCTAAAAATTTATGAAAACCTTATGAGTAATTGATTGTTCGCTTTTTACCTTTGGGCTTTCGCAATGTCAATGCGCATGTTAGTTATGGCTACCTCCCCTACGGAAACGTGTTTGGGGTTTCCCGGGTTGTCATGATGAAAGGGAAAATTTTATTGTTAGCTTGTTAGTAGGGCTTTTCGCAATGTCTCGGGGCATTTACTTATGCCCAAACCCCCGGTTAGAGGTAACTTTCGTCCCATTTTATTGCATTAAACTTAAAAAAAAGGTTCCCACAAATTTTGAAAACAAAAAAACTTCAAAGGGTAAAGAAGCGAAAAAATAAAAAATGTGAATAACCCCAAAAAAATTTGATAGAAAAGGAAAAAAGTGATTATGGCATTCTAAAAAAAACTAAAGGGGGATCCTTCCCCCGTATCTATACGCGGAAAAAAAGCTCAAAAAAACTACTTTTCAAGGATAAATGCACAAAAAAATTATTGAGTAAAGACTTTCCCAAAAGACAAGTAGGGCACTAAGAAAACGAGACTTGGAAGGAAAGCGTAGGGAAAACTTTGTTTTTGGGACACAAACCCATTGAAGATACGAGGGCAGCGTGCTGACCATACAAAAAAACAAGATTCAAGCAAGCGCAATTAAAAAAATTTGTGAGTAACAGTAACGCCCTTTGGAAAAAAGGGTTTTAAATAAATTTGAAAACGGGAAATGTTTTTAATCATCAAAGAAAAAGGGTTTTTTAAAATTTGAAAAAGTCAGGGGAAAGAAGTCCTTTGTTTACTTTGCGCGGTATAAAAAATTTATGTTTCCCCCTTTCCATTCAAAAACAATATATACTTGGGCAAATTTTTGTTAAAAAACAGTGGGCACTTTCTTTTTTTAATTTATTTCTTTAAATGATGTGTTTAAAAAGGAAACAAAGGAAGGGCAGCTGGGAAAAGAAAAATGATTCGCATTCTTCTTCAAATTTTGCGGGGGTTGCTGTGCTTTGCAAAACAAAAAATTCGAAAGGGCCTGGTGGTCTGTTTTCATTGATTTTTTTGCTTTAAATTTAAAAAAAAAAACGTTATTGAAAAAGAGTGGGAAAATCAATTTGGGTTAAAAATGTTTACTTTTTGAAACAGTTTCCCCAGAACAATCAAACCCGTCTATCGGATTTCTACCTTCAGAATTGTGGGGGCGTTGATCATTTTTTTTAAACCCTTATTTTATACTGATAATGATTAAAAAAATTGGTCTTTCTAAAAATTTATGAAGGGCCCTTTATGAGGTTAAATTTATTGTTCGCTTGTTACCTTTGACTTGGGGCAATTGGGCAATGCGCCAAAGTTAGTTATGGCTACCTCCGGGTACAGGCAGTGTTGGGGTGCCGGATTTTTCCAGATGAGGTAATTATTGTTAACTTTTTGCTTTGGGTTTCGCAATGTCTCTGCGCATGTTCTTAAGCCCCTTTACCGCTAGAGAAAGGGAACTTTTGTTTTATCATTTGCATTAAACTTAAAAAAAAAAAGTTTTACATTTAGAAGACAAAAAAACTACAAAGGGGTACCGAAGAGAAAAAAAAAATATGTGGGAAAAACCCAAAAGAATTTGGGTGAAAAATTGGAAAAAGGGGTGACATGGCATTCTAAACCCAAAAATAGAAGCGCGATCCTTCCTCCGTATCTTTACCCCGGAAAAAAAAGCTCAAAAACCTACTTTTCAAGGATTAAAAGGGACAAAACATTTTTAGAGTAAAGACTTTCCGGGAAAAGAAAAAGAAATCAGAGACTTTAAAAAAGGTTTGGAAAAATCCGTCCCCGGGGGCCCCCAAAAATTGAAGATACCGAGGGGGGCAGTGCTGACCTTCAAAAAAAAAAAGGATACAAAAAAGCGCAATTAAAAAAAAAATTTGTGTTTCTAACGTAAAGCCATTTTGGGAAAAAAATTTTAACTATTAGAAAACGGGAAAAGTATCAATTATTTAAAGGAAAAGGGGTTAAAAATTTGAAATTCAGGGGAAAGAAGTCCTTTGTTCTTCTTTGCGCGGTATAAAAATTATGTTTTCCCTTTTCCCCTTTAAAAAACAAAATATATTGAAAATTTGTTAAATGCCCCGTGGCACTTTTTTTTCAATTTCTTTTTTAAGTGATGTGATAAAAGGGAAACAAAAAGACAGCTGGGGAAAGAAATATGATTGCATTCTTCCCTTTATTGCTGCGACGTTTTACCCGCTGCTAGGGAACAAAAAAGATTTTGAAAGGAAACCCGGTGGGCTGTTACTTTTATTTTATTGCTAATCCCAAAACCCAAAAAAAGTTTTAAATGAGTGAAAATTTTCAATGGGCTTAAAAATGTTTTTCTTTTTAAAAAAACCCCGTTCCCCAAAAGAAAATAACCTGTCTATGGATTTTCAAAAAACATTCAGAATAGTTTAGGGGGGCGTTTATCATGTTATTAAAACCCTTTTTTATACTGGGTAAAAGATAAAAAAAATTGGTCTGCTAAAAATTTATGAAGCCTTGGTTTAGGTAATTTATTGGTTCGCTTGTTACCCCTTTGGGTTTTCGCAAAAGTCCCAAAGCGCTTTTTAGTTATGGCTAACCCCCCGCTAAGGGGCCAGTTGGGTTGGCCCTGGGAATGTCAAGGTTTGGGTTTAATTTTTTGTTTTGCTTGGTTTGCTATTTCTTTTCGCAATGTCTCTGCGATGTACTATGCCCACCACCCCTAGGAGGTAACTTTGTCTATAAAATTGCATTAAACTTTAAAAAAATGGAAACCATTTAAAAAAACAAAAGAAAATTACAAGGGTACAGAAGAAAAAAATAAAAATGTGAATAACCCAAAAAAAAATTTTATTGAAAAGTTGAAGGCTGATCATGGCATTTTAAAAAAAACAGAAGCCCCGGGTCCTTCCTCGTTCTATACGCGGAAAAAAAAAGCTCGAAACCCCCATTTTTTAAGGTTTAAAAGCACAAAAAAACATTTTTTGAGTTTAAAAAAATTACGAAAAAAAGACCAAAAAAATCAGGGGACTTGGGAAAAGGGGGGGTAGGAAGCAAAACCGTTTGGGGCACAAAAACATTGAAGACTTTCCGAGGCAAGGGTCCCCGACCATACAAAGAAACAAAATTTCAAAAAAAGCGCAATTAAAAGAATTTGTGATGCTAAAAATAAAAGCCATTTGGAAAAAACGAAATTTTTTTAAATATTTTGAAAAAAGGGAATGTATCAATCTTTAAAAAAAACGGTTTTTAAATTAAAAAATTCATGGGGAAAAGAAGTCCTTTTTTTCTACTTTTTCGCGGGGATGAAAATTTTGTTTTTTTTTTACCCCCTTTAAAAACAATATATACTTGGGCTTTTTGTTTAAAAGGGCCCCGTGCACTTTCTTTTTTTTTTTTCCCTTTCTAAGTGATGTGATTAAAAAAGGGGGAAAGGAAGACAGTGGGAAAAGAAAAATGATTCGCATTCTTCTTCCTTGCTGCGACGTTGAAATTTCTGCTAGCAACACAAATTTGAAAAAGGGCCCGGTGGTCTTTTTACTTTTTTATTTTTTTGCTAATCCCAAAACAAAAAACGTTATTCAAAAGAGTTTAAATTTCAATGGGCCCCTTTAAAAAATGTTTACTTTTGAAAACCCCCTTCCCGTTTAACAATCAACCTGTCTATCGGATTTCTACCAATTTATTTTTCTTGCATCATTCAGAATATGAGGTGGCGTTTTATCATGTTATTAACCATTATTTTATACTTGGGTAAAAGATAAAAAAATTGGTCTGCTAAAAAATTTTATTGGAAACTGATGAATTGATTGTTCGTTGTTACCTTTTTCTTTTCGCAAAAGTCAAAGCGCATTTAGTTATGGTACCTTCCCCCTTGGGGAGCAGTGTTGGGCGTTTTCCGGGGTGTATGATGAAAGGGAATTTTATTGTTAGCTTGTTAGCTAGGGGTTTCGCAAAATTTTTTCTGCCATGTACTTATGCCTACCACCCAAAAGGGGGGTAACTTTTTTGTCTATTTATATTTCATTAAAAAAAAAAAAGATTACATTTAGGGAAAACAAAGAACTTACAAGGCTACCAGAACGAAAATTAAAAATGTGATTAACCCCAAAAAAATTTGGGGGAAAGTTGAAAAGAGCTGAAACATGGATTTAAACAAAAAATAGGGAAACGCGATCCTTCCTTTCCTATCTAAACGCGGGAAAAAAGGTCAAGAAACCCACTTTTCAAGGATTAAAAGCACCAAAAAAAAATTTTGATAAAAACTTACCGAAAAAAGACCCCAAAAAATTTAGAGACTTTGGGAAGGGGGAAAACCCCCCCTTTGGGGGAAAAACACATTGAAAGGAAATACCGAGGGAGCAGTGCGACCATACAAAGAAACAAAATTTCCAAAAGTGGCAATTAAAAAAAATTTGGGGATTTCTAAAAAGTAACGCCATCTGGAAAAGCGATTTTAAATATTAGAAAACGGGAAATGTATCAATTTTATCAAAAAAAAAACGGTTTAAAATTGAAAAGTCAGAGAATGGGAAATCCTTTGTTTCTATTGCGCGGTATGAATATTATGTTTTCCCTTTACCATTCAAAAAACAAAATATATTGACTTTCTGTTTTTAAAAGGAAAACTGAAACTTTTTTTTTTCTAATTTTATTTCAAGTTTATTTTATAAAAGGAAAAAAAGGAAGACAGTGGAAATGAAAATGGATTCGCATTTTTCTTAATTTCTGCACGTTTAATGTGCTTTTGCAACAAGATTCGAAAGGACCTGGGGTCTGGTTTCTTTGATTTTATGCTAAAAATTTAAAAAAAAAACGAATTTAAAAAGAGTTTTAATTTTTCAATGGGCTTAAAAAATGTTTACTTTAAAAAAACGTTCCCGATGAACCCAAATTTTTCCGTCTATCGGGGTTTCTACATTTTTGTACTAGATCTTTTAGAAAAGTGAGGTGGCGTTGATCATGTTTTTTAACCATTTTTTTATACTGATAATGATAAAAACATTGGCTGCTAAAATTGGGTGAAGCCTTTATGAGGTAATTGATTGTTCGCTTGTTACCTTTGACTTGCGCTTTGTCAATGCGCATGTTTTGTTTGGCTCCCCCGCAAGAGGGATGTTTGGGGGCCGGGGGTTTTTCATTATGGGTAAATTTATTTTTAGCTTGTTGCTATGACTTTTGGGGCCCAAAGTCTTGCGCTTTACTTATGCCCACCACCGCTAGAGAGGTAAAATTTTTGTTAAAATTTTTTGCAATTAAAAATTAAAAAAAAAAGATCTTTCATTTTGAAGACAAATTTTACATTTGAAGACAAAAGAACCTTTCAAGGCTACCAGAAGAAGAAAAAAAAAAAATTTTGATAAACCCAAAAAAATTTGAGAAAAGGGTTTAAAAGAGCGTCATGGCTTTTTAAACAAAAATAGAAGCGCGATCCTTCCCGTATCTATACGCGGAATAAAAACTCAAAAAAACCTACTTTTTAAAAGGGTAAATTCACAAAAACATTTTTAGAGTAAAGGGTTACCGAAAAAACAAATGACACTAAAAAAATCAGGCTTGGAAAGGGAAACGTAGGAAGACATTCCCTCTTGGGGGAAAAACAAAATTTTAAGAATACCCGGGCAGCAGTGTGACCATTTCAAGAAACAGATTTCAAATAAAAAGCAATTTAAAAAAATTTTTGATGTAACGTTTAAACCCCTCTGGAAAAACGATTTTAAAATTTAGGGAAAAAAGGGAAAGTATCTAAACATCAAAGAAAACGGTTTTAAAATTTTTAAATTTCAAGGAAAGAAGTCTTTGTTTTTTCTTTGCGCCCGGGAATTTAAAAAATATACTTGGGCTTTTTGTTAAATGACAGTGACACTTTCTTTTTCTAATTTTTTATTTCTAAATGATGTGATTAAAAAGGAAGCAAAAGGGAAAACAGTGGAAAAATTTAAATATGATTCGATTTTTCTTCATTGCTGGACGTTTTTCTGCTTTCTTGGAACCAAAAATTCGAAAAAGGGGCCCGGGGGGCTGTTACTTTGATTTTATTGTAAATTTTAAAAAAAAAAAAAGTTATTCAAATGAGTTTAAAATTTTTAATGGGTTTTTAAATTTTTGTTTACTTTTGAAAAAACGTTCCCCGGATGAAAAATCAAACCCGTCTACGGATTTCTACATTTTTACTGAAACATTTTGAATGTGAGGTGGCGGTTTTTTATGTTTTTTAACCCCTTTTTTTAAAACTGATTTTTGGGAAAAAAAAATTGGTCTGCTAAAAATTTATTTAAGCCTTGTTTTGGGGGAAATTTTTTGTTCGCTTGTTCCTTTGGGCTTGGGGGCAATGTCCAAAATTTCGCCTTTTTTAGTTATGGCTCCTTCCCCTAGAGAGGGGGTGTTGGCGTGCCGGACTGTCATGATGAGGTAATTGATTGTTAGTTGTTAGCTTGACTTGGGCCCAAAGTCTCTGGATTTACTTATTTATGCCTACCACCGCTTTGGAGGGTAACTTTCGTTTATTCCCTATTGCAAAATTTAAAATTAAAAAAAAAAAGATCTACATTTAGAAGACAAAAAAACTTTCAAAGGGGTACCCGAAAAAATAAAAAAAAATAAAGTGACTAACCAAAAGGGTTTTTATAGAAAAGTTTAAAAAAAAGCTGATATGGCTTCTAAACAAAACTAGGAAGCGCGATCCTTCCTCCGTATTATACGCGGAAAAAAAAGCTTCAAGAAACCCACTTTTCAAGGATAAATGCACAAAAAAAATTATTAGGTTTAAAAACTTACCGAAAAGACAAGGGAAACAGGGGCTTTGGGAAGGGAAACGTTTGGAAAGGGCCCTTTCCCTCTTGGGGAACAAACATTGAAGGGGCTAACCCAGGCAGCAGTGCTGACCCTAAAAGAAACAAGAAAAAAAGAAACGCAATTTAAAAAAGGGGTTTGTGATGCTAACAGTTTTTCCATTTTTAAAAGCGATTTTAACTATTGGGAAAAGGGAAATGTTCAATCATCAAAGAAAAACGGTTTTTTTTTAAAATTTGGGAAAAATCATGAGAATGAAGTCCTTTTTTTTCTACTTTGGGGCGGTATGAATATTATGTTTTCCCTTTTCCATTCAAAAAAATATATACTTGCATTCTGTTAAAAAGCACGTGACACTTTCTTTTTTAATTTCATTTTCTAAAATGATGTGATAAAAGGAAGCAAAGGAAGACAGCGGAAATGAAAAAATGATTCGCATTTTCTTCATTGCGCGGGCGTTGACTGCTGTTTGCCCAAAACCCAAAAATTCGAAAGGACTTGGTGGTCTGTTACCCTTTTATTTTATTGCTAACTAAAAAAAAAAAAGTTTTCCCTTTTGAGTGAAATTATCAATTTGGGGTTTAAAAAATGTTTACTTTAGAAAACGTTCCCGATGAACAATCCCCCTGTCTTTGGTTTTTTAATTTTTGTACTAGATCATTAAAAATAGTGAGGTGGCCCTTGTTTATGTTTTAACCCTTTTTTTTTTATGGGTAAAAGATAAAAACATTGGTCTGCTAAAATTGATGAAGCCTTGATGAGGTAAAAATTTTTCGGGTTGTTACCCTTTTTCTTGCGCAAAGTCAATTTGGGATGTTAGTTATGGGGTACCTCCCCTAGAGAGCAGTGTTGGCGTGCCGGGGTGTCATGATGAGGTAATTGATTGTTTTGCTTGTTAGCTATGACTTGCGCAAAGTTCCTCTGCGCATGTTCTTTTGCTACCACGCTAGTGAGGTAACTTTCGGTCTAATCATATTGCATTAAACTTAAAAAAAATGATTACATTTAGAAGACAAAGAAAATTACAAGGCTACCAGAAGAAGAAAAAATAAAATGTGGATAACCCTAATAGAATTTGAGAGAAAAGTTGAAAAGAGCGCTGTTCATGGAATTCTAAACTAAAACTAGAAGCGCGATCCTTCCTCGTATCTTTCGCGGAATAAAAGCTCAGAACCTACTTTTCAAGGATAAATGCCAAAAAACATTATTAGAGTAAAAAACTTACCGAAAAGACAAGTAGACACTTAGAAAATCTGAGCCTTGGAAGGAAGCGTAGGTAGGACTCCGTCTTGGGACACAAAACACATTGAAGATACGAGGCAGCAGTTGCTGACCATACAAAAAAAACAAGTTACAAAGAAGCGCAATTTAAAAGCTTTTGTGATGCTTAACCTTAACGCCATCTGGCAAAGCGATGTTTTTAACTATTAGGAAAAACGGGAAATGTAGCAAATCACAAAGAAAAAAAACGGTTTAAATTAGTGAAATATCATGAGATATGATAGTCCTGTGTTCTACTTTGGCGCGGTATGAGATTATGTTTCCCTTTTACCATTCAAAAAAAAGATATTCTTGCATTCTGTAAATGTAACGTGACTCCTTTCTTTTTTTTAAATTTTTATTTTATAAATGATGTGATAAAAGGAAGCTAAAGGAAGACAGCTGGAAATGAATATGATTTCGCATTCTTATTCTTTGCTGCGACTTTTGACTGCTGCTTGCAACACAAAGATTCGAAAGGACTAGTGTCTGGTACTTTGATTCTGATTTTTTTGCTATCTAAAAACAAAAGAAGTTATTCAAATGAGTGAAATTATCAATGGGTTTAAATATTGTTTAACTTAGAAAACCGTTCGAATGAACAATCAACCTGTCTATGGTTTTCTACATTATTAGTAATAGTATCATTCAGAATAGTGAGGTGGCGTTGATCTGTTATTAACAATTATTTTATACTGATAATGATAAAAGACATTGGTCTGACTAAATTGATGAAGCCTTTGATGAGGTAAATTGATTTGTTCGCCTTGTTACCTTTGACTTGCGCAATGTCAGTGCGCATGTTAGATAGGGTACCTCCCTAGAGAGCGGTGTGGGTGCCGGGACTTGTCATGTGAGGTAATTGATTGTTACTTGTTAGCTATGACTTGCGCTAATGTCTCTGGCATTTACTTATTTATGCTACCACCGCAGAGAGGGTAACTTTCGTCTATCATATTGCTATTAAACTTTTAAAAAAAAGATCTACATTTTAGAAGACAAAAGAACTTACAAGGCTACAGAAGAATAAAAATTAAAATATTGTTGACTAACCAAAAGAATTTGATAGAAAAGTTGCAAAGAGCTGATCATGGACATACTAAACAAAACTAGAAAGCGCGGATCCTTCCTCCGTATCTATACGACGGAATAAAAAGTCATGCATCCTACTTTTCAAGGATAAATGTACAAAAAACTTTAGTAGAGTAAAGACTTACCGAAAAGAAAGTAGACACTAAGAAATCAGTGATTGGAAGGATGCGTAGGGAAGACATCCGTCTTGGGACACACAAAAAAAAAAAATTTGTGACTATCCAAAAGAATTTGATAGAAAAGTTGAAAGAGTGATGCATGGCATTCTAAACAAAAAATAGAAAGCGAGATCTTCCTCGTATCTATACGCGGAAAAAAAAGCTCAAGAAATCCTACTTTTCAAGGATATATGCACAAAAAAAATTTATTAGAGTAAAGACTTACCGAATACGACAAGTAGACACCTTTGAAATCAGAGACTTAGAAGGAAGCGTAGGAAGACATCCGTTTGTGACACACACATTGATAGACTACCGAGGCAGCAGTGCTGACATACAAAGAATCAGATACAAGTATGCGCCATTGAAGATTTGTGATGCTAACAGTAACGAATCTGGCATAAAGCGATTTTAACTATTAGAATAAGGGAAATGTCATCAATCATCAAAGAATACGGTTTTTTAAAATTGAAATGTCCTGAGATATGAGTCCTTTGTTCTATTTCGCGCGGTATTGAAATATTATGTTTTCCTTTTCCATTCAAAAAACAATATATACTGGACTTTCTGGTAAATGACACGTGACACATTTCTTTTTCTATTTTCATTTCTAAGTGATGTGATAATAAAGGGAAGCAAAGGAAGACAGATGGAATTGAAATTTGATTCGCATTCTTCTTCATGACTTGCGACGTTGTCTGCTGCTAGCAATCAAAGGATTCGATAAAGGACTGGTGGTCTGTTACTTTGATTTTATTGACTAATTATAACAAAAAAGTCATTCAAATGAGTGAAATTATCATTGGGCTGAAATAATGTGTACCTTTAGAACACGTTCACGATGAATCAAATCAATCTGTCTAACGGATTTCTAATTTAGGAACTAGCATCATTCAGTATAGTGTGGTGGCGTTGATCGTGTATTAACCATTATTTTATATACTGATATTGTTAAAAACATTGGTCTGCTAAAATTGATGATGCCTTGATGAGGTAGTGATTGGTCGCTTGTTACCTTTGACTTGCGCATTGTCAATGCGCATGTCAGTTATGGCTACCTCCGTAGAGGCAGGTGTTGGCGTGCGGACTGGCATGAGAGGTATTGATTGTTAGCTTTATTAGCTAGGACTTGCGCAATGTCTATGCGCAGTACTTATGCCTACCACTCGCTAGAGAGGTAACTTTGTTATCATATTGCATTAAACTTGAAAAAAAATGATCTACATTTAGATGAAAAAGTAACTTACTAGGATACCAGAAGCAGAAAAAAAAAATATGTGAAAAACCCAAAAGAATATGATTTGAAAGTTGAAAAAGGTGATCTAGGCTCTAAACAAAAACTAGTGCGCGGATCCTTCTCCGTATCTATACGCGGATAAAAGCTCAAGAAACCTATTTTCAAGGATGAAGCACAAAATACATTTATTAGAGTAAGATTACCGAAAAGACAAGTAGGACACTAAGTATTAGAGATTGGAAGGAAGCGTAGGAGCATCCGTCTTTGGGACCACAACACATTGAAGACTACCGATTGCAGCAGTGCTGACCCCTACAAAGAAACAAAGTTACAAAGAAGCGCAATTAAAAGAATTTGTGATGCTAACAGTAAGCCATCTTCTAGAAAAGCGATTTTAACTATTAGAAAACGGGGAAATGTTCCATTCATCCGATAAGAAACCGGTTAAATTAGTAATGTCATGGGAATGAAGTCCTTTGTTTACTTTGAGCGTATGAATTTATGTTTTCCTTTTCATTCAAAAAACAATATATACTTGACATTCTGTTAAATGACTACGAGGACTCTTTTCTTTTTCTAATTTCATTTCTAATTATGTGATAAAAGGAAGCAAAGGGGAAAACAGCTGGAAATTGATATATGATTTCGCATTCTTCATCATTGCTGCGACGTTGACTGCTGCTTGCAACACAAAGATTCGAAAGGACCTGGTGGTCTGTGATTGTGATAAAAGGAAGCAAAGGAAGACAGCTGGAAATGGAAATGTGATTCGCATTCTTCATTCCATTGCTGCGACGTTGGACTGCTGCTAGCAAAACACAAGTTTCGAATAAGGACCTGGTGGTCAGTTACTTTGATTTTACTTGCTAATTCTAATAACAAATAACGTTTTTATTCAAATGAGTGAAATTATCAAATGGGCTTAAATTATGTTTACTTTAGAAAAACGTTAACGTATGAACAATCAACCTGTCTATCGGATTTCTACATTTAGTAATGTCATTCAGATAGTGAGGTTGCGTTGATCTGTTATTAACCATTATTTTATATGATATGATAAAACTTTGTCGGCTAAAAATTGATGAAGCCTTGATGAGGAATTGATTGTTCGCTTGTTTCCTTTGACTTTGACGCAATGTCAATGCGCATTGATAGTTTTGGCTATTCCGCTTCAGGAGCAGTGTTGGGCGTGGCCGGACTGTCATGATGAGGTATCGATTGTTTAGCTGTTATGCTATTACTTGCGCAAAAGTCTTGCGCATGTACTTATGCCTACCACCGCTAGAGAGGTACCTTTTCGTCTTTTCATATTGCATTATTAAACTTAAAAATTGATCTACTTTTAGAAAGACAAAGATCTTACAAGGCTTCCAGAAAGAAGAAAAATAAAATATGTGACTAACCCTAAAGAATTTGATTAGAAGAGTTGAAAGAGCTGATCATTGGCGTTTCTAAAACCAATATTGAAGCGCGCTCAATTATCCGTATCTATACGCGGAATAAAAGCTCAAGAAACCTACTTTTCAAGGATTAAAGGTACAAAAAAATTATTAGAGTAAAGGTTCCTTACGATAAGGTCAAGTAGACACTAAGAAAATCAAGAGACTGGAAGGAAGCGTAGGAAAGACATCGTCTTGGGAACAACACATTGAAGACTACCGAGGCCAGCAGTGCTGACCATACAAGAAAAAGTATACAAAGAAGGCGCAATTAAAAAAATTTGTGATGCTAACAGTAACGCCATATGGAAAGCGATTGTAACTTTTAGATAAAACGGGGAATTGTATCACATCTTCAAAGAAAAACGGTTAAATTAGAAATTGTCCTGAGAATGATAGTCCCTTTGTTCTTACTTTGGCGGTATGAATATTGTTTCCTTTTGACATTCAATTAACTATATATTATTGACATTCTGTTAATGACACGTGACACTTTCTTTTTCTCATTTAATTTCTACGTGATGTGACTTAAAAAAGCAAACGAAGACAGATGAATGGAAATATGATTTCGCATTCTTATCATTGCTGCGACGTTGACTGCTGCTAGCAACACAAAGATTCGAAAGGGGCCTGGTGGTCTGTTACTTGATTTTTTTGCTAATCTAAAACAAAAAAAAAGTTATTCAAATGAGTGAAATTATCATTGGGACTTAAATAAGTTACTTAAAAACACGTTCCCGTTATGAACAATCAACCTGTCTATCGGATTTCTATATTAGTACTAGAATCATTCAGATAGTGAGGTGCGTTGGATCATGTTATTTACCATTATTTTATACGATATTGATAAAACATTGGTCTGCTAAAATTGATGTAGCCTTGATGAGGTAATTGATTGTTCGCTTGTTACCTTTGTACTTGCGCAATGTCAATGCGCAATGTTAGTTATGGCTACTTCCGGTAGAGAGCAGTGTTGCGGCCGGACTGTCATGATTGAGGTATTTGATGTTAGCTTGTTAGTATGACTTGCGCATGTCTCTGCTACATGTACTTATGCCTACCACCGCTAGAGAGGTTAAATTTCGTCTATGTATTGCAGTTTAAGACTTTAATAAAAATGATTACATTTAGGAAGACAAAGAACTTCAAGGCTCCAAGAAGCAGAAAAAAAAATATGTGGAATAACCAAAAAAAATTTGATAGAAAAGTTGAAAAGAGCTGTTCAGGGCATTGTAAACAAAACTAGAAGAGCGGTCCTTCCTCCGTATCTATACGCGAATAAAAGCCCTCCCCCCAAGAAACATACTTTTCAAGGAATAAATGCACAAAACATTATTTGAGTAAAGACTTATCCGAAAAGACAAGTAGGACACTAAGAAATCAGAGGACTTGGAAGGAAAACGTAGGACTTGGGAACAACACATTGAAGACTACCGAGGCGTGAGCAGTAGCTGACCATACAAAGAAAACAAGAAAAAGAAGCGCAATTAAAAGAATTTGTGATGCTAAACAGGTAACGGCATTTGGGAAAAAGCGATTTTAAAATATTAGAAAAGGGAAAAATGTTTTATCAATCATCAAAGAAAACGTTTTTTAATTAGAAATTGCGCGGTATGAATATGGTTTCCGTTACCATTCAAAAATCAATATATTCTTGAACATTCTGTTAAATGCTCGTGACACTTTCTTTTTTTATTTCTGTTCTAAGTAGAGTGATAAAAAGGAATGAAAAAGGAAGACAGCTGGAAATGAAATATGATTCGCATTCTTCATCATTGATGCGACGTTGTGCTGCTAGCAACACAAAGGATTCGAAAGGACCTTGGGTGGTCTGTTACTTTGATGTTAATGTCTTAATCTAAAAAAAAAAACGTTATTTTAAATGAGTGTGACATGTATCAATGGGCTTAAATAATTTTTACTTTAGAAACACAGTGCCCGATGAACAATCAACCTGTCTATCGGATTTATACATTTTAGTAATAGGCATCATTCAGAATAGTGGTGGCGTTGATATGTTATTATCCATTATTTTATACTTGATAATGATAAAATACATTGCGTCTGGCTAAAATTTTATGAAGGCCTTGATGAGGTAATTGATTGTTCGCTTGTTACCTTTGACTTGCGCAATGTCAATGCGCATGTTAGTTATGGCTACTCCGCTACGAGAGCAGTGTGGCGTGCCGGACTGTCATGATGAGGTATTGATTGTTAGCTTGTTAGCTATGGAACTTGCGCATTGTCTCTGCGATGTACTTATGCTACCTCCGCTAGAGAGGTAAATTTCGTTTATCATATTGCATTAATCTTAAAAAAATGATCTACATTGAGAAGCAAAGAACTGACAGGCTACCAGAAGACGAATATTAAATATGTGTACTAAACCAAAAGAATTTGATTGAAAAGTGAAAGAGCTGTCATGGCATTCTAAAAAAAAACTAGAAGCGCGATCCTACTCGTATCTATACGCGGAATAAAAGCTCAAGAAAAACTTCTTTTCAAAAGGGTAAATGCACACAAAAAACTTATTAAAGACTTACCGAAAAGGCAAGTAGACACTAAGAAATCTGAGAGACTTGAAGGAAAGCGTAGGGGAAGGACACCGGGTCTTGGGACACAAACACATTGATGACTCCGAAGGCAAGCTTGCTGACCTTACAAAGGATACAGGATACAAAGAATGGCAATTAAAAGAATTTGTGATTGCTAAACAGTAAGCCATCTGGAAAAAGCGAAATGTAACATATTAGAAAACGGGAAATGTATCATCATCAAAAGAAAGTAAACGGTTAAATTAGAGTGTTCCTGAGAATGAAGTCCTTTGTTCTTCTTTGCGCGGTATGAATATTATGTTTTCCTTTACCATTCAAAACAATATATACTTGGACATTCTGTTAAGGAACGTGACAACCTTTCTTTTTTAATTTCATTTCTAAGTGATGTGATTAAAGGAAGACACAGGAAGACTGCTGGAAATGGAAATTTGATTCGCATTCTCATCATTGCTGCGACGTTTTACTGCTGCTAAACAACACAAAGATTCGAAAGGACCTGTGGTCTGTTACTTTGATTTTATTGCTAATCTAAAACAAATAACGTATTCAAAAGAAGTGTAATGATCATGGGCTTAAATAATGTTTACTTTAGAAAAAACACTGGTTCCGATGAAAACTATCACCTGTCTATCGAATTTCTACATTGTGTACTGCATCATTCCAGAATAGTGAGGTGGCGTTTTATCATGTTATTACCTTTTTTTTATACTGTAATGATAAAAACATTGGTCTGCTTAAAATTGATGATTAAGCTTGATGAGGTTAATTGATTTGTTCGCTTGTTTCCTTTGACTTGCGCAATGTTAATGCGCATGTTAGTTATGGCTACCTCCGCTAGAGAGCAGTGGTTGGCCGTGCCGGATGTCATGATGAAGGGGTAATGTGATGGTTAGCTTGTTTGCTTATGACTTGCGCAATGTCTTCTGCGCATGTGACTTAGGCCTACACCGCTATTGAGGTAACCTTTCGTCTTTATTATTGCATTAAACTTTAAAAAATGATCTTACATTTAGAAGTCAAAGAATTACAAGGCTTCAGAAGTAAAATATAAATATGTGAAATAACCAAAAGAATTTGATAGAAAAGTTTTAAAAGAGCTGATCATGGCATTCTAAACAAACTTGAAGCGCGATCCTTCCTCCGTTATCTTACGGGAAATAAATGCTCAAGAAACCTACTTTTCCAGGATAATGCACAAAAACATTATTAGATAAATGACTTACGATAGACAAGTAGACAACGAAGAAATCAGAGACTGGAAGGGGAAACGTAGGAAAAACATCCGTTCTTGGGTCACATTGAAAAGATCTACAGAGGCAGCAGTGTGACCAATACAAAAGAAACAAGCAAGATACAAAGAAGCGCAATTTAAAGAATTTGTGATGCTAATCAGTAACGCATCTAGAAAAGCGTTGTTTTTAACTATTAGAAAACGGATATGAATCAATCATCAAAGGAAAACGGTTATTACATAGAATGTCATGAGAATGAAGTCCTTTTGTTCTACTTTTGCGCGGTATGAATATTTGTTTTCCGTAACCATTCATAAAACAATATTATATACTGGACATTCTGTTAAATGGACACGTGACACTTTCTTTTTTCTAATTTCATTTCTAAGTGATGTGATAAAAGAAGCAAAGGAAGACAGCTGGGATATGAAATATGGATCGCATTCTTCATTGGTGCGACGTGACTGCTGCTATGCAACACAAAGATTCGAAAGGAACTGGTGTCTGTTACTTTGATTAGATTGCTAATCAAAAACAAAAAAAAAGTTAGCAATGAGTGAAATTTTTCAAGGGGCTTAATTTGTATACCTTTAGATAACACGTTCCCGATGAACAATCAACTGTCTATACGGATTTTACATTTAGTACTAAGCATTCATTCAGATTAGTGAGGTGGCGTTGATCATGTTATTAACATTATTTTATACTGATAATGATTAAAAACATTGGTCTGCTAAAAATTGTTGAAAGCCTTGTGAGGGTAATTGATTGTTCGCTTGTTACCTTTGACTTGCGCAATGTCACATTGCGCATGTTAGTTATGGCTACCTTCGTAGAGAGCTGTGTTGGCGTGCCGGACTGTCATGATGAGGAATCGATGTTAGCTGGTTAGCTATGACTTGCGCAAGGTCTTGCGCATGGATTATGCGTTACCACCGCAGGAGAGGTAACTTTCGTCTATCATTATTGATTAAACTTAAAAAATGATCTACAATTTAGAGACAAAGAACTTACAAGGCTACCAGAGAAAGAAAAATAAAAAATGTGACTAACCCAAAGAAATTTGTTAGAAAAGTTTGATAAGGGAGTCGCTGATCATTGGAATGTCTAAACAAAACTAGAAGCGCGATCCTTTCCTCCTTATCTATACGCGGATTTAAAAGGCTCAAGAAACCTACTTTTTAGGATATATTGTACAATAACTATTATTAGAGTAAAGACTTACCGAAAAGACAAGATAGACACTAAGAAATCAGAGACTTGGAAGGATGGTAGGAAGACATCCGTCTTGGGACACATCAAATTGAATTTAACGAGGCAGCAGTGTGTTTATACAAAGAAACAAGATACAAGAAGCGCCAATTAAAAAGATTTTGTGATTGCTAACTGTAACGCCATCTGGGAAAAAGCGATTTTAACTATTAAAAAAACGGGAATGTATCCAATCATCAAAGAAAAACGGGTTTAAATTAGAAATGTCCTGAGAATTGATTCCTTTTGGTCTACTCTTTGGCGGTAGAAATTTATGTTTTCCTTTACCATTCAAAAAACAATATATACTTTGACTTTCTGTTAAATGACACGTGACACTTTCTTTTTCTAATTTCATTCTAAGTGATGTGAAAAAAGGGAAAAGTAAAGGAAGAAGCTGGAAAATGAAATATGATTCGCATTCTTCATCATTGCTGCGACGTAGTCTGCATAGCTAGCAACCCAAAGATTCGTAAGGACCTGGTGGTTCTGTTTACTTTGATTGCTATTGCTAATCATAAAACAAAAAAAACGTTTTCAATGAGTGAAATTAATCAATGGGCTAAATAATGTTTAGATAAACACGTTCGCCGATGACAATCAACCTGTCTATCGGATTTCTAACATTTAGTACTGCATCATTCAGAATAGTGTGGTGGCGTTGATCATGTTATTAACCATTATTTTATACTATAATGATTAAAACCATTGGGTCGGCTAAAATTGATGAAAGCCTGATGAGTGTATTTGATTGTTCGCTTGGTTCCTTTGATTTTGCGCAATGTTAATGCGCATGTTAGTTATGGCTACCTCCGCTAGAGGCAGTGTTGGCGTGCCGGTCTGTCATGAGAGGTAATTGATTGTTAAGCTTGTTAGCTATGATTGGCGCAATGTCTCTGCGCATTGTATTATGCCTACCACCGTAGAGAGGTAACTTTCGTCTCTATCATTTTGCATTAACTTTAAAAAAAATGTCTACTTTTAGAAGACAAAAGAATCTTACAAGGCTAGAAGAAAAAAAATATGTGAATAAACCAAAAGTATTTGATAGGGAAAAGTTGGAAAAGAGATGGATTCATGGCATTCTAAAAAAAAACTAGAAGCGCGATCCTTCTCCGTTATCTATACGCGGAATAAAAGCTCAAGAAACCGATTTTTCAAGGATAAATGCACAAAAACATTATTAGAGTAAAGATCTTACCGAAAAGACAAGTGACACTAAGAATTCAGGAATATGGAAGGAAGCGTAGGAAGACATCGTCTTTGGGTCACATTGAAGACTTCCGAGGCAGCTGTGGCTGGACCATACAAAGAAATCAAGATTTCAAAGAAGCGAAATTTAAAAAAGAATTTGTGTTGCTAACAGTAAGGCCATTGAAAAGCGATTTTAACTATTAGGGAAAACGGGAAATATGAATCAATATCAAATGAAAACGGTTTTAAATTTGGAAATGTTATATGAGAATGAAGTACTTTGTTCTACTTTGCGCGGTATGATATTATGTTTTCCTTTACTATTCAAAAACATATATACTTGACATTTCTGTTAAATGGACACGTGACACTTTTTTTTTAATTTCATTTACTAAGTGATGTGATAAAAGGAACAAGGAGACAGCTGGTAATTGAAATATGATTCGCATTTCTTCATTGGTGCGACGTGGCTGTGCTAGCAACACAGAGATTCGAAAGGACCTGGTGTCTTTTACTTTGATTTTTTGCTAATCTAAAACAAAAAACGATTATTCAAATGATGTGAAATTATCAATGGGCTTAAATAATGTTTACTTTAGAAACACGTTCCGAATGAACAATCAACCTGTCTCTCGGATTTCTACATTTTAAGTACTAGCATCATTCAGGAATAGTGATGGTGGCGTTGTTCATGTTATTAACAATTATTTTTTATACTGATAATGATAAAAACTTTGGTCTGCTAAAAATTTATTGAAGCCCTTGATGAGGTAATTGATTTTTTCGCTTGTTTTCCTTTGACTTGCGCAATGTCAAATGGCGCATGTTTAGTTAGGCTACCTACGCTATGAGAGCAGTGTAGGACGTGCCGGGACTGTCTGATGATGTAACTCGATTGTTAAAGGCTTGTTAGCTATGACTTGCGCAAAGGTTCTCTGCGCATGTACTTATGCGTATAACACGCTTGAGAGGTAACCTTCGTCTATCATATTGCATTAAACTTAAAAAAAATGATCTACATTTAGAAGACAATAGAAATTACAAGGCTACCAAAGAAGAAAAATAAAATATGTGACTAACCCAAAAGGAATTTGATAGAAAAGTTGAAAGAGCGATCATGGCCATTCTAAACAAAACTAGAAAAAGCGCGATCATTCCGCGTATCTATTACGCGGAATAAAAGCTCAAGAAACCTACTTTTCAAGGAATAAATGTACAAAATCATTATTAGAGTAAAGAACTTACCGAAAAGACCCAGTAGACACTAAGAAAATCAGAAGACTTGAAGAAGCGTAGGGGAAAACATCCGTCTTGGGACACAAACATGAAGACTGCCGAGGGCTGCTGTGCTGATTATACAAAGAAACAGATACAAAGATGCGCAATTAAATGATTTTTGTGATAGCTAACAGTTAACGCCATCTGGATAAGCGATTTAAACTATTAGAAAAAAGGGAAATGTATCAATCATCAAAGAAAACGGTTAAATTAGAAAAAGTCCTGGAGAATGAAGTCTTTGTTCTTCTTTGCGCCGGTATGAATATTTTGTTTTCCTTTTTCCATTCATCAAACAATATATACATTGACATTATGGTTATGGACACGTGACACTTTCATTTTCTTATTCTGTGTTCTGAGAGGTGATGTGGATAAAAGGAAGTAAAGGAAGACAGCTGGAAATGAAATATGATTCGCATTCTTCTTCATGGGCTGCGACGTTGGACTGCTGTAGCAACTACAAAGATTCGAAAGGAACCTGGGTCTGTTACTTTGATTTTATTGCTAATCTAAAAAAAAAAAACGTCATTCAAATGGAGTGGAATTATCAATGGGCTTAAATAATTGTTTACTTTTGAAACACGTTCACGATGAACAATCAACCTGTCTATCGGATTTCTACATTTAGACTAGAGCATCATTCAGAATAGTGAGGTGGCGGTTGGATCCTGTTTTTAAACCATTATTTTATACTGATTATATAAAAAAATTGGGCGGCTAATATGATGAAGCTTGATGTGGTAATTGATTGTATCGTTGTTACCTTTGACTTGCGCAATGTCAATGCGTATGTTAGTTATGGCTACTTCCGCTAGAGTGCAGTGTTGGGCGTGCGACTGTCATTGATGAGGTAATTGATAGTTAGCTTGTTAGCTATGACTTGGGCGCATTGTATCTGCGCATGTACTTATGCCTACCACCGCTAGAGAGGTACTTTCGGTCTATCATATGGCGATTAAATTAAAAAAATGATCTACCTCATTTAGAAGACATAGAACTTACAAGGCTACCAGAAGGCAGAAAAAAAATTTGGGTGAATAAACAAAAAGAATATTTGATAGAAAAGTTGAAAAGGGAGTGATCATGCATTCTAAAAAAACTAGAATCGCGATCCTTCTTCCGTATCTATACGCGGAAATAAGCTAAAGAAACCTACTTTTCAAGGATTAAATGCACAAAAACATTTTAGAGTAAAGATCTTACCGAAAAGACAAGTGACCACTAAGAAATCAGACCTTGGAAGGAAGCGTGGAAGACATCCCCTCTTGGGACACTAACATTGAAGTCTACGAGGCCGGCAGCTGTGTGTGACCATACTAGAAACATGATACAAGAAGCGCAAAATTAAAATGAATTTGTGATGGCTAACAGAAAGGCCATCTGGAAAAGCGATTTTAATATTAGAAAACGGGAAATGTATCATTCATCAAAGAAAACGGTTTTTTATATTAGAAATGTTCTGAGAATGAAGTCTTTGTTCTACTTTGCGTGGGAATGAATATTATGTTTTCCTTTACATTCATAAAACAATATTACTTGACATTCTGTAAATGACAGGTGGACACTTATTTTTCTATTTTCATTTCTAAGTGATGTGATAAAAGGAAGACAAAGGAAGACAGCTGGAAATGAAAAAATGATTCGCAATTCTTTCATCTGTGCTGCGACGTTACTGCTGTAGCAAATCAAAGATTCGATAGGACCTGTGTCTGGTGATGTGATAAAAGAAGCAAAGGTAAGACGCTGGAAATGGAAATATGATTGCATTCTTCATCATTGCTGCGACGTTGATGCTGCTAGAAACACAAAGATTTCGAAGGACCTGGTGGTCTGTTACTTTGATTTTATTGTAATCTAAAACAAAAAAAAACGTTATTCAAATGATTGAAATTAATCAATGGGGGTTAAATAATTGTTACTTTAGAAACACGTTCCCGATGAAATCATAATCAACCGGTCTAGCGGATTTCATACATTTAGTACTTGCATCATTCAAATAGGGAGTGGCGTGATCATGTTATTAACCTTTATTTTATCAGATAATGATAAAAACATTGGTTGCTAAAATTGTTGAAGCTTGATGAGGTAATTGATTGTTCGCTTGTTACCTTTGAACTTGCGGGCAATGTCAATGCGCATGTTAGTTATGGCTACCTCCGCTTGAGTGCAGTGGTTGGCACCTCGTGCCGGGACTGGCATGATGATTGTTAATTTGATTTGTTAGCTTGTTAGCTATGGGCTTGCGCAATGTCTCTGCGCATGTACTTTTGGGCCCACCCCCTAGAAAAAGGGGAAATTTCGTTATCATATTTCTTAAACTTAAAAAAAATGTTTTTACCCTTTAAAGAAAGAACTTTCAAGGCCCACCCAAAAAAAAAAATAAAAAAATTGACTAACCCAAAAAAAATTTTATAGAAAAGTGAAAAGAGCGGGTCAGGCATTCTAAACAAAAATAGAAGCGCGATTTCCCTTTCCCCCGCATCTATAGGGAAAAAAAAGCTCAAAAAAAACCCACTTTTTAAGGATAAAAAGCACAAAAAAAATTTTTAGGGTAAAGAAATTTCCGAAAAGGGGAAAATAGAAAAACTAAAAAAATCAAGACTTGAAGGAAGCGTAGGGAAAAATCCGTCTTGGGACACCACACAAATTTTGGGGTACCGAGGCGCAGTGCTGACCATACAAAGAAACAAATACAAAAAAAGCGCCAAAAAATTTAAAAATTTGTGATGTTTAAAAAAGTTAAAAAGCCATCTGGAAAAAACGATTTTAAAATTTTTAAAAAAACAAATTTTTAAACAATTTATCAAAGAAAACGGTTTTTAAATTAAAAAATGTTTCCCGGACGAAGTCCTTTGTTTTACTTTGCGCGGTATGAATATTATGTTTTCCTTTACCATTCAAAAACAATTTATACTTGACATTCTGTTAAATGACACGTGGGCACTTTTTTTTTCTAATTTCATTTCTAAGTGATGTGAAAAAGGAAGAAAAGACACTGGAAATGAAATATTTATCGCTTCTTCATTTTTGCGCGTTGACTGCTGCAGCAAACCCCAAAAAATTCCAAAAGGAAACCCGGGGGTCTGATTTGATTTTTTTGCTAATCTAAAACAAAAAACGTTATTCCCAAAAAATTTAAATTTTCAATTTGGGGGTTAAAAAAATTTTTTACTTTAGAAAAACCCGTTTTCCCCAAAGAAACAATCAACCTGTCTATCGGATGTCCCACATTTTGTACTTGCATCATTCGAATGTGAGGTGGGGGTTGATCATTTTTTTAAAACCCTTTTTTTTTTATACAATAATTAAAAAACATTGGGGCCCGCTAAAAAGATAAAACCTTGAAAGGTAATTGATTGTTCGCTTGTTTCCTTTTTCCCTTTTCGCAAAAAGTCCCAAAAGGGGCCCTGTTAGTTATGGCCTACCTCCGAGAGACAGTGGTTTTGGGGGGCCCGGGCTGTCATGATGGGGAATTTTATTGGGTTTGCTTGTTAGGGTTTGAAATTTCGCCCAAATTTTTTGCGCTTTTACTTATGCCTACCACCGCTAGGAGGGAACTTTCGTCTTTTTTAAAGGGATTAAACTTAAAAAAAAAGTTTTACATTTAGAAGGGCAAAAACTTTCAAGGGTACCAAGAAGGGAAAAAAAAAAAAAAAATGTGACAACCCCAAAAAAATTTGATAGAAAAATTGAAAAAAAGTGTTGGGATTTTAAACAAAACTAGAAGCGCGATCCTTCCCCCGTATCTTTAAAGCGGGTTTAAAAACTCAAGAAACCTACTTTTCAAGGGGGGAAAAAAGCACAAAAACATTATTAAAGACTTAAAAGAAAAAAACAAGTTTAAAAACAAGAAATCAAGAATTTGGGAAAGGGAAACGTAGGAAAAAACAGCCTCTTGGGCCCCCAAAAAATTGAAAGGGCTCCGAGGCAGAGTGCTGACCAAAACAAAGAAAAAAAGAAACAAAAAAGGGGCAAATTTAAAAAAATTTTTTGATGCTAAAAAGTAAAGAAACTAGAAAAGCGATTTTAACTATTTGAAAACGGGAAATGTACAATCATCAAAGAAAAAGGTTTTTTTTTAGAAATGTCCTGAAATGAATCCTTTGTTTACTTTTTTCCCCGGGGTTTTAATTATGGGTTTTTCCTTACCATTCAAAAACAATTTTAAAATTGGGCATTCCCGGGGAAATGACACCCCCTTTACACTTTCTTTTTCTAATTTCTTTTTTTAAATGTTTTTTGATAAAAGGAAGCAAAGGAAGACAGCTGGAAATGAAATAGATTCGCATTTTTTCATTTATTGGGTGCGACGGGGGACTGCTTTCACAAAAACCCCAAAATTCGAAAAGGGCCTGGTTGGGCTGTTTTCTTTGGGTTTTATTTTAATCTAAAAAAAAAAAAACGGATTTTAAATGGTTTAAATTTTTTAATAGGCCCTTTAAAAATTTTTTTACTTTTGAAAAAACGTTCCCCATAAAAAAATCCAACCTGGCTATCGGATTTCTTTCCTTTTTGTAACCTAGAAACATTCCCGAAATGAGGTGGCGTTGAATTTAAATTAAACCCTTTTTTTATACTGATAATGATTTTAAAAAAATTGGCTGCAAAATTAGAAGCCTTGATTTATTAATTGATTGGGTTTGGTTTTTTAAAACCCTTTTACTTTCGCAATTTCAATGCCATGTTGTTATGGGGTACCTCCCTAGGGGAGCAGGGTTGGGTGCCCGGGCTGTCATGATGAAAGGGAATTTAAATTTTTACTTGTGAGCTTTGAATTGGGGCAAGGTCTCTGCGCAAAGTACTTATTTCTACCCCCCGCTAGAGGGTTTAAATTTCGTTTTATATATTCATTAAACTTAAAAAAAATGACTACCCTTTAGAAGACAAAGAACTTACAAGGCTAACCCGAAGAAAAAAAATAAAATTGTGGGCTAACCCAAAAGAATTTTATGAAAAGTTAAAAGAGTGATCAGGCATTCTAAACAAAACTAGAAGCGCGATCCTTCCTCCCTATCTTACCCCGGGAAAAAAGCCAAGAAACCACTTTTTAAAAGGAAAAAATGCACTAAAAAATTATTAGAGTAAAGGGCTTAAACCCAAAAAACAAATAGCCCCTAAGAAATCAGAGACTTGGAAGGAAAAAATAGGAAGAACAGCCGTCTTTTGGGCACCACAATTGGAGCTTCCGGGAAACCCGTGCGGGCCATACAAAAAATAAGATACCAAAAAAGCGCAATTAAAAGAATTTTGAAAGTAACATTTAAACCCCTTGGAAAAACGATTTTTAAATATTTTGGAAAAAAGGGGAAATTTATCAATCATCCCAAAGAAAACGGTTTAAAAAAAAAAAATGTCCCCGAGACTGAAGTCCCCCCCCCCGTTTCTTTCTTTGCGCGGGATGAATTTTTATTTTTTTTCCTTTTTCCATTCAAAAACAAAATATAATTGAATTCTGTTAAAAGACACTGACACTTTTTTTTTTCTAATTTTTATTTTTTAATGAGTGATAAAAGGGAAACAAAGGAAGACAGCTGGAAATGAAAAATGTTTTGCATTCTTTTTTTTTCATTGCTTTCGGGCGTTTGGGCTGGGCTAGCAAAACAAAGATTCGAAAGGACCGGTGGGGCTGTTACTTTGATTTTTTTTTTCCTAACTAAACAAAAAAAAGGTTTTTTAAAAAGAGTGAAAATTTTTCCCTTGGGGTTAAAAAAGGGTTTTCTTTAGAAAACACGTTTTCCCAAAGAACCAAATTTAACCGGTTTTTAAACGGGGTTTCCCACATTTGTACTTAAACTTAAATTCAGTATAGTGAGGTGGGGGTTGGTCATGTTTTAACCCCTTTTTTATACTGATAATATAAAAACCCCTTTGGGCCCCCTAAAAATTTTTGATGCCCTTTTGGGGGGTAATTGATTTTTCGCTTGTTACCCTTTAAATTCGCCAAAAACAATGCGCATGTTAGTTTTGGCTACCTCCGGGAGGGGCTTTTTGGGGGTGCCGGACTGTCATGATGAGGTAATTGATTGTTGCTGTTGCTATGACTTCGCAATGTCTCTGCGCATGTACTTATGCCTACCACCCCTAGAGAGGTAACTTTCGTCTACATATTTTATTAAATTAAAAAAAAATGATCAATTTAGAAAACAAAAACTTACAAAGGCTACCAGAAGAAAAAAAAAAAATGTGATAACCCAAAAGAATTTGATAGAAAATTAAAAAGCTGATTGGATTCTAAACAAAACAAAGCGCGATCCTTCCCCCGTTTTTATCGCGGAAAAAAAAGCCAAGAACCCCACTTTTTTAAGGGTAAAAGACAAAAACATTATTAGAAAAAGACTTACCAAAAGACAAGTAACACTAAGAAATAGAGATTGGAAGGAAGCGTAGGAAGACTTTGGGGCACAACAATTGAAGACTACCGAGGCACAGTGCCCGACCATACAAAAAAAAAGATACAAGAACGCAAAAAAAGAATTTAGCTAAAGAAAGCCATTGGAAAAGCGATTTTAACTTTGAAAACGGGGGAAAAGTATCAAAATCAAAAAAACGGTTAAAATTTGAAAAGTCCTGAGAAAGAAGTCCTTTGTTCACTTTGCCGGGTATGAATATTTGTTTTTCCTTACCCCTTCAAAACAATTAACTTTACATTCGTTAAATGACCAGTGACCCTTTCTTTTTCTAATTTCATTTTAAGTGATGTGAAAAAAAAGGGAAACAAAGGAACAGCTGAAATGAAAAATGAGCCCTTCAGAAAAGGAGGTGGGGTTGATCATTTATTAAATTATTTTATACGAAAATGATAAAAACATTGGTCTGCTTTCGTCATATATTCCTTTAAACTTAAAAAAAAAAGAAACTACATTTTGAAACAAAGAACTTACAAGGTACCAAAGAAGAAAAATAAAATATGTGACAACCCCAAAAAAATTTGATAGAAAAATTGAAAAGAGCTGATCATGGATTCTTAACAAAACTAAAGCGCGATCCTCCTCCGTAAACTATGCCGAATAAAAGCCAAGACCTACTTTTTAAGGATAAATGACAAAAACATTATTAGAAATAAAAAACTTAAACCCAAAGACAAGTAGAAAACTAAGAAATCAGAGACTTGGAAGGAAGCTGGAGACACCGCTTGGGGCACAAAACATGAGACTACCAGGCAGCAAGCTGACCTAAAAAGAAACAAGATAAAAGAAGCCAATTAAAAAAATTTGTATGCAAAAAGTAACGGGCCCTCTGGAAAGCGATTTTAACTATTAGAAACGGGGAAATGTACATCATCAAAGAAAACGTTAAATTGAAAAGCCCCCAGAAAGAAATCCTTTGGGGTTTTACTTTGCGCGGAAGAAAATTGTTTTCCTTTACCATCAAAAACAAAATATACTTGAATCTGTAAATGACACGTGACAAACCCTTTTTTTTCTAATTCATTTTTTAATGATGTGATAAAAGGAAGCAAAGAAGACACGGAAATGAAATTGATTTGCAATCTCTTTATTCCCGCGCGTTGACTTTCTGCTAGCAACACAAAATTCGAAAGGACCCTTTTTTGGGCTTACTTTATTTTATTGCTAATCTAAAACAAAAAACGTTATTCAAATGAGTAAATTTCATTGGGGTTAAATAATGTTTACCCTTTAGAAAACACGTTCCCGATGAACAATCACCGTCTATCGATTTCTACATTTAGTGCACATTCAGGGATAAATGAGTGGCGTTTATCATGTTATTAAAACCCTTAATTTAAAACTGAAAAAGATAAAAACTGGTCTGTAAAATTGAGAAGCCTTGATGAGGGAAAAGGGTTGTTCGCTTTTAAACCTTTTTTTTTGCCAATGTCAATGCGATGTTAGTTATGGCTACCTTTGCTAAAAGAGCATTGGGTTTGGCGTGCCGGACTTCATGTGAGGTAATTGATTGTTTGCTGTTAGCTATGACTGCGCAATGTCTTGCCAAAGATTATGCCTACCCCCGCTAGAGAGGTAACTTTCGTTCATATTTGCAAATTAAAATTAAAAAAAAAGCTACATTTAGAAGACAAAGAACTTACAAGGTACAGAAGAAAAAAAAAATATGTGATAACCCCCAAAAAATTTTTATTTGAAAAAATTGAAAAGAGCTGATCATGGCATTCTAAACAAAACTAGAACGCGTCCTCCTCCGTATCCCATACGCGGGAATAAAAGCTCAAGAAACCCATTTTCAAGGATAAAAACACAAAAAAAATTAAATTTGATTTAAAAAAATTACCGAAAAGACAAGTAGACACTAAGAAATCAGAGACTTGGAAGGAAGCGTGGGACCCCCTTTGGACAACACATTGAAGACTCCGAGGCAAGTGCTGACCATACAAAGAAAAAGATACAAAGAAGCGCAATTAAAAGAATTTGTTAAGCTAACAGTAACCCATCTGGAAAAGCGATTTTAACTATTAGAAAAACGGGAATGTTCAATCATCAAGAAAAAGGTTAAATTTGAAATTCTGAGAATGAAGTCCTTTGTTCTACTTTGGGCGGTATGAATATTTTGTTTTCCTTTACCCTTCAAAAACAATAAATATGACATTCTGTTAATGACACGTGACACTTTCTTTTCTAATTTCATTTCTAAGTGATTGATTTAAAAAGGAAGCAAAAGGAAAACAGCTGAAATGAAATATGTTCGCATTCTTTTCATTGCGCGACGTTGACTGTGTGCAACCAAAAATTCGAAAAGGGCCTGGTGGTTTGTTACTTTGATTTATTGCTTCTAAAACAAAAAACGTTATTCAAAAGAGTTTAAATTTTCAATGGGCTTTAAAAAATGTTTTCTTTAGAAACACGTTCCCGAAGAACAATCAAACCCGTCTATCGGATTTAATTAGAATATGAGGTGGCCCTTGATTTTATGTTATTAACCATTAAATTTTTTACAAATAAATAAAACATGTCGCTAAAATTGATGAAGCCTTGATGAGGTAATTGATTTTTCGTGTTACCTTTTACTTTGCGC
>NC_092225.1:36123886-36161598 GCF_036320965.1 Panulirus ornatus
TCAATTAAAAAATAAATTTAGTCACTTGCATTAGTCATCTGTATCCAAATCAGGACTCAGTGAATTGCTATAGTCACCAAATGGGCCCGGGCGCCCTTACTCTCTTTATAGGAAACTGCAAATTTCTTTGACGTTTGTAATCCCAACTTTTTTCCTTCCGATGTTGATATTCTCTTTAACGTTTGGACTTTGTTTTGATCTTTAGTCCGATGGCCCTTCAGGAGGACTCGATTTGACCTCTGTTTCGCACGTTTGTTTAATTACTAGCTGACAAATTTTTGGGGTCGCCTTGACAGGTTCTGACTGATTACTTTTTTTAAACTCTGGTTACTTAGGAGGGGGTGGGGGGGAATTATTTATAATTGGGGCTGCCAAATTTTGATCACGCTTGGTCGGGGGGACAGTGTGTGTTTTCTTATCTTTGTATGCGTTCATCTGAACTCATTTGGCTTAGGAATTTGTCCAAATGCTTGCTGCTTTTTGATTACCACACTTTAAAAGGGGAGAGAAAAAAAAATTCATCATTTTCTAGCAAGGCGTTTTATATCTGTTATCATTTTTGGTTTTTCGTAAACAGTTATACTCAGAAATGCGAAAAAACCTGACTTTCATTTAAAAAAAAAAAAAAACACTTTTAAATCGAAAAACTTGACGGTCAGTCAAAACCTAGGGTTTTTGTGCAAAAAAAGAAAAACACGTCTTTACACCATGTTGCTTTTCTCAACCTTGAAAAATTTTTCCTTTCTTTACTTCGTGTTACACACACACACAACCACACACCACACACACACCACCCAAAACCCAAAGGTCCCCATTTATCGACCAGCACGAGGGAACACCGGGGTTTGGGCCATACAATTTTGGGTGTCTTTTTTTTAAATCGTGGCAGGAATCAGGTGGGGGCCGGTGTGGCGGGAAAGGAATGGAACCACCTACTTCTGTGCCCTTGTTGCCTATGGTCGTTTAGCGACGTGGATCCCCTTCATAATCGGAACAGTATATTCTCTTCGCTTCGCGTTTTCCTTCTAAGGAGCGCTTGCCGGGGTCATTAATGAAGGGACGGTTCAAAAAACGGGTTGAAAAAGCTTGTGTAACGGTACCTTCGACCCCGGCGGGAGGCGTTCCCAAAAGTGGGTCCCCCCGCCGCACCCACCGGCGGGTGTTCTGCGGGCGGTGGGGGTGTAGGTGCCGTTTCGCTTGGGGGGGGAAATCAAGGGGTGGGGGGGGAAAATAATCAAAAGACCCGTCTTTCCTCTTTCCCCTCTGCTAAAACCCCCTTAGCCCCCAAATGCCTCTCCCCTCCTCTTTCTTCTCCTCTCTCTCTCTCTCCTCTCCTCTCTCTCTCTCTCTCTCTCCCCAACCCCACCCACTCTGCTGCCACCCACACGTTGGGGCTGTGATCGTTTATTGTCCAAAAGGGAAACCGGGAGCGCTGGTGCTTTAGCCGTCCCACACACGCACACACACACACAAACACACACACCACCCACACACACACACACACACGCATATACCCTCTCCTCTCTACTCTCTCTATCTCTCCTATCTCTCTTTTCCCTTTTCTCTCTCTCCTTTCTCCATCTACTATCTATCTATCTATCTACTCTATCTACCTATTTCTTGAAGTCTAAGAAAATTTGTTGTGAAATATCTCCTCTTTGTTTCTGTTTTTCTCCATCACCTCACTTTTCACTACCAGCTGAAAAAAAGGGGCGCATGTATCGTTTCTGATCACTTTTTTTCCGGGAACTTGCAACTACTCTTGCTTGCACAGGTTTGTGATCCATGGCCCACTTATTATCATTCGTAGCACGTCCCATATATATATATATATATATTTATAATATATATATATATTTTAAAATTTTTTTTATATAATATAGTATTTATTTTTCTTTTAAACTATTCGCCATTTCCCCCGTTAGCGAGGGGGGCTTAAAACAAGGACTGGGGGCCTTTTTGGTTTTTCCTCACTGGCCCCCCTCTGTTTCCTTTTTGAAAATTTAAAAAAAAAAAAAAATAAGAGGGAAGGATTTCCAGCCCCCCGCTCCCCCCCTTTTATCCCTTCTACGACCCCGCAGGGGAAAACGTGGGGGGAAATATTCTTAATCCTCTACCCCCTAAATATATATATATTTTTTATATATATATATTTTTAATATATATATATATTATTAATATATTATACTCTTCGGTCTTCTTCTTAAGGACAACACACCGCTCCGTGTGGCCACATAGAAAATAAAAAGAATGTTTCCCGTTTCGTCCCCCCTACTTCTACTCTGGTTAAAAGGGGACGCAGGGGGGGGAACCCGACCCTGGTACGATATTCCTCTTGTTTGTACTGACGCTGCCAACGCTGGAGTCATCCACCACTGGGTAACCCAAATGACACGAGCGACAGCTGGGTTGAATGATGGGCATAGACGTGCCCGATACGTCATCGACTCCTAGGCCAGTTCCTGCACTTCCCTCGGAAGAGACCATGAAGAGAGGCCTCGAAGTATTTCGAGGATATCTGGTCAAAAAGACCGATTTCGACGATGAAGGGCCCACTTGGCTGAGAATTGACTTGAGGAGGGAAAGTGATATTGTGACAGTGATTTTGTCACGTCGCGTCGCCTCGCCGCATGTATCGAGACAGCCTCCCAAACTTTTTAAAGGGGGAAATAAAATGTTTATATTGTGTTAATGGGGTGATGGGTTTTTTTGCATGTGTTTTTTACAAGAAAATAGTGAATTGGAGAAAAAAGAGCTTAGACCCTTGAAAACTTATTGACACAGTGGTGAAATTGATGAGAACTGCTATTGACGTTTGTGTGAATAAATTGTACATTTCTCCTTTTCCATAGCCAGAGGTTGAACCATTATGTGACATTCATTTTTTTTTTTTCATTCATTTCAAGCTAAAAGTTTGTTTCTAAATTGTTCTTACATTTTTCATATGTATATATATGTATGTGTGTGTGTGTGTGTGTATGTGCATATGTGTGTATGTGTGTGTGTGTTGTGTATATGTATATATATATTTATATTATCCCTGGGGATAGGGGTGAAAGAATACTTCCCACGTATTCCTCGCGTGTCGTAGAAAGCGACTAGAGGGGACGGGAGCGGGGGGCCGGAAATCCTCCCCTCCTTGTATTAACTTTCTAAAATGGGAAACAGAAGAAGGGAGTCACGCGGGGGAGTGATCATCCTCCTCGAAGGCTCAGAGTGGGGTGCCTAAATGTGTGTGGATGTAACCAAGATGTGAAAAAAGGAGAGATAGGTAGTATGTTTGAGGAAAGGAACCTGGATGTTTTGGCTCTGAGTGAAACGAAGCTCCAAGGGTAAAGGGGAAGAGTGGTTTGGAAATGTCTGGGGGAGTGAAGTCAGGGGTTAGTGAGAGGACAAGAGCAAGGGAAGGGTCAGCAATACTCCTGAAACAGGAGTTGTGGGAGTATGTGATAGAATGTAAGAAAGTAATATTCTCGATTAATATGGGTAAAATTGAAAGTTGATGGAGAGAGGTGGGTGATTATTGGTGCATATGCACCTGGGCATGAGAAGAAAGATCATGAGAGGCAAGTGTTTTGGGAGCAGCTAAATGAGTGTGTTAGCGGTTTTGATGCACGAGACCGGGTTATAGTGATGGGTGATTTGAATGCAAAGGTGAGTAATGTGGCAGTTGAGGGAATAATTGGTATGCATGGGGTGTTCAGTGTTGTAAATGGAAATGGTGAAGAGCTTGTAGATTTATGTGCTGAAAAAGGACTGATGATTGGGAATACCTGGTTTAAAAAGCGAGATATACTAAGTATACTTATGTAAGTAGGAGAGATGGCCAGAGAGCGTTATTGGATTACGTGTTAATTGACAGGCGTGCGAAAGAGAGACTTTTGGATGTTAATGTGCTGAGAGGTGCAACTGGAGGGATGTCTGATCATTATCTTGTGGAGGCTAAGGTGAAGATTAGTATGGGTTTTCAGAAAAGAGGAGTGAATGTTGGGGTGAAGAAGGTGGTGAGAGTAAGTGAGCTTGGGAAGGAGACCTGTGTGGGAAGTACAGGAGAGACTGTGTACAGAATGGAAAAAGGTGAGAACAATGGAAGTAAGGGGGTGGGGGAGGAATGGATGTATTTAGGGAATCAGTGATGGATTGCGCAAAAGATGCTTGTGGCATGAGAAGAGTGGGAGGTGGGCTGTTTTAGAAAGGGTAGTGAGTGTGGGATGAAGAAGTAAGAGTATTAGTGAAAGAGAAGAGAGAGGCATTTGGACGATTTTTGCAGGAAAAAAATGCAATTGAGTGGGAGAAGTATAAAAGAAAGAGACAGGAGGTCAAGAGAAAGGTGCAAGAGGTGAAAAAAAAGGGCAAATGAGAGTTGGGGTGAGAGACTATCAGTAAATTTTAGGGAGAATAAAAAGATGTTCTGGAAGGAGGTAAATAGGGTGCGTAAGACAAGGGAGCAAATGGGAACTTCAGTGAAGGGCGTAAATGGGGAGGTGATAACAAGTAGCGGTGATGTGAGAAGGAGATGGAATGAGTATTTTGAAGGTTTGTTGAATGTGTCTGATGACAGAGTGGCAGATATAGGGTGTTTTGGTCGAGGTGGTGTGCAAAGTGAGAGGGTTAGGGAAAATGATTGGATAAACAGAGAAGAGGTAGTAAAAGCTTTGCGGAAGATGAAAGCCCGGGAAGGCAGCAGGTTTGGATGGTATTGCAGTGGAATTTATTAAGAAAGGGGGTGACTGTATTGTTGACTGGTTGGTAAGGTTATTTAATGTATGTATGACTCATGGTGCGGTGCCTGAGGGTTGGCGGAATGCGTGCATAGTGCCATTGTACAAAGGCAAAGGGGATAAGATGATGAGTGCTCAAATTACAGAGGTATAAGTTTTGTTGAGTATTCCTGGTAAATTATATGGGAGGGTATTGATTGAGAGGGTGAAGGCATGTACAGAGCATCAGATTGGGGAAGAGCAGTGCGGTTCAGAAGTGGTAGAGGATGTGTGGATCAGGTGTTTGCTTTGAAGAATGTATGTGAAAATACTTAGAAAAGCAAATGGATTTGTATGTAGCATTTATGGATCTGGAGAAGGATATGATAGAGTTGATAGAGATGCTCTGTGGAAGGTATTAAGAATATATGGTGTGGGAGGCAAGTTGTTAGAAGCAGTGAAAAGTTTTTATCGAGGATGTAAGGCATGTGTACGTGTAGGAAGAGAGGAAAGTGATTGGTTCTCAGTGAATGTAGGTTTGCGGCAGGGGTGTGTGATGTCTCCATGGTTGTTTAATTTGTTTATGGATGGGTTGTAAAGGAGGTAAATGCAAGAGTCCTGGAAAGAGGGGCAAGTATGAAGTCTGTTGGGGATGAGAGAGCTTGGGAAGTGGAGTCAATTGTTGTTCGCTGATGATACAGCGCTGGTGGCTGATTCATGTGAGAAACTGCAGAAGCTGGTGACTGAGTTTGGGTAAAGTGTGTGGAAGAAGAAAGTTGAGAGTAAATGTGAATAAGAGCAAGGTTATTAGGTACAGTAGGGGTGAGGGTCAAGTCAAAATTTGGGGGGTGAGTTTGAATGGAGGGAAAAAAAATGAGGAAGTGAAGTGTTTTAGATATTTTGGGAGTGGATCTGTCAGCGGAATGGAACCATGGAAGCGGAAAGTGGATCATAGGGTGGGGGGGGGGGCGAAAATTTTTGGGGGCCTTGAAAAATGTGTGGAAGTCGAGAACATTATCTCGGAAAGCAAAAATGGGTATGTTTGAGGGAATAGTGGTTCCAACAAAGCTGTATGTTGCGAGGCTGGGTAGGATAGAGATGTGCCAATATGTGCTGGAAAATGAATTTTGGGGGGGGGAAAAACAATTTTTGTGGTGTGGGGGGGATTTTGATCGATAGAAACGTAAGGTAAAGAGTTGTGGAAAAAAAAAGACGTTGGTCAAAAGGGAGACAGAAAGGGTTTTTAAAATTTTTTGTGGGGGGGGGGAATGAGTGAGGAGAAAATGACAAGGGGATATTTTTGGGAGGGGGGGAAAAACGAGGAGAAGGGGGGAGACCAATTGGAGTGGAAGAGGGAGTGAAAAAGTTTTTGGGTGTGATGGGGGGCCTGAACATAGGGGGGGAAAGGAGGCAAAAAAATAGAGTAAATTTGGGTCAATGGTATACGGGGGTGACTCTGTGGGGGGTTGAGGCGGGGGCATGGGGGGGCTTTGGGGGGAAAAACCCTTGGAAAGTGTGGGGGTATGTTTTTTTGCGTGTCGGGCGTGTGTATTCCCATGTGTGGGGGGGGGGGGGGGGGGTTGGGCTTTTTTCTTTCTTTCGTTTTCCCTTTGCGCACCCGAAAAACGGGGGAGACAGCGACAAAGTTTAAAAAAAAAAAAAAAAAAAATATATATTTTATATATATTTAATATTTATATATATTTTTTTTTATAATATGCCTGTCCTTCACTTCGTCCCAAGCGTTTTGACCCCAGACCTTTAGACACCAACCGATAGGGGGTGGGGAGGATGGGGGAAAGGAGCGGGGAGGGGGTGGGGAGGGGGGGAGGAGGGGGAGGGGGGGAGGAGGGGGGGCTGAGCGGGGATGTTTGTTCCTGGTTTCCAGTTACATGGCGCGTCAGTCTGCCTCCACCGCCACCATCCAGCCACATCTCCCGCCTTGCCGGCTGCTAACTATACTACACTACAACTACGCTCTGCGACTTCGCCTCTCGCACCCCCCCACGCCTTCCCCCACCTCACCTACATGGCCCCCCCCGGGCCTCTGCCGTGATGTACCCTACAGTGAACTAGTGCTGCACCGACCCCGGGGTTGGTTGTGTTTATTGTGATGTATAATCCACGGGGGATGGAGGAACTAGTGAGAAACTGGGGGGAGAGGGCCCCCGAACAATCCCGTTCCCCATCCACCTTTCCCAAACAGGTGCTGGCGGGCAAAGCACAGGGGCACATGCACGGGGCGGGTTTAGGAAACGCCTCCGCTGAACGAGGCCTTAGTCCAGCCATAGGGGGAGTTCGCCCTCCCCCTCCCTCCCCCTGACAATGCGCGTGAGAATGACGCCCCCCTTTTGAAAGGTCCCCCCGCCGTTCCCACAGTCCCTGCCGAATACCGGGGGAAATTCTGAAAACCCCAATTTCATGCGAGGGGAGAGACACAAACCACACAAAGGGTTTGCGTGGGTCTTATTATACAGTAATTCGACTTTGATGTGAGAGGAGATAGATTCCTTTCCCCGCCTCCGTCCACGTCTCCGTCATACTGATCCTGGGGCCTTTCATTCATGTGGGTTGTGTTTGGCCCCCTCACCCTCCCTCCCCGACTGTCCCAACGGGGCCCAAACGGGGCACCTCTGTGAGCAGCCGGGGAAAAAAGCCAGCCGGTGTTAGGAGGTGGGACTGTGAGGATGGATCCGTAGCGGGCGAAAAGACCCAAAGACCATCGGAACAAATGGTTTTAGAGAGGGGGCGTCAGACTGGAGCAAGACGTGGGGCGAAAAATTTTTCGGGGGCGGGGGGTGGGTCTGAATAGGGAAAGCCAGTTCTGGCGAGAGTTGAATTATATGAATATTTCGTTGTGTACTCCCACCGGGTGCTAGGGGCTCCACGGTAACGCAGGTCAATGACGGTTTGGGGACTGCCCTGCGTCCCTACCGAGACAAGTACACGAACGGCAGTGGGTAATCTTCCTCGTTTAGAAGTCGGTTGAAAGATTTTTGAGGTGTCTCGCTGCAATCATGAGAAATTAGCAGGCTTGGGGGAAGGGATCCTACGGGGCCTCTCGAGGGGAAAGAGGAGTGAGGGGGCGGGGGGTTTTCGTCGGGCCCCGTCTTCCTGCAGCGTTGGGGTCGAAAATCGTCTTGCGTCATCTTACACGTGAAAGATACCATTTTTCAATTCTCACACCTTTCCACCGTTCCCCACCCCTCCACCATCCCCCCTTTCATTCGTGGGCCCCCATCGCCATATTACACCTTAGATCCCCGTCTTTACCCTCTTTTTTTTTCTTTATTTTTTTTTTTTTTTCCTCTTCCCTTTCTGTAACCTCATTTAATCTTGGACTCATCTTAAAACGTTTTAAAAACGGGGGGGGGCTTACACCTCCCAACTACCCTCCGGAAAGTCATACTTTTAACAAATCATTCACATCCTCCACACTTGTAACAACTACTCCAATCTCACACTTTTAACCCAACCCCACTTTCCCAAACCTCCCACTTGTAACACTCACACCAGATCCCCTACCCCTCTTCAACTTTTTTCAACCTTAAGTTCATAAATTTTTTTTTTAGGCCTCATCTTACACAAGCCCTCCAGTCACTACACTTGCTACGATAAGGTCCGCCACCACCCAAGCACGCGAATCCTCCTCTCACCCCTTAGGGGGAAAATATTGCCTTTTGCTGCCCGACCTGTTTTCCCCCCTTCCCATCCCAACCTTCCCTTTTCCCCATACTCTTTTACTCGACCTCACCGGGGCACCTCAACAAACCCACGGCTGCCACCCCATCTGTAGTGGGATGATGCTCTCGGGTACTAATAAGGTAACTATGGTTTTATCGAAATAAATTTTATTATCGTTTTATCTTTATTATTATTATTATTATTTTTTTTAAATTTTTATTATTATTATTATTATTATACCTCAACTCCTTCATGGGGTGATATAGTTATGGATAGAGAGAGAAACCCGACACGGACAAAGGGGTAATGAACTGCGCACAAAACGAACATGTCTAAATTTCCTGTCGATCTTCTGCTAACCATCCCCCGAGCATTCTCCAGAAATACACCTCTCCATGATGGATACCCTGTTTTGCTAGAAGACTCCACATGGCCATTTTCAAACATGGGGGGGTCGGTGGGAGTAGCGATAGTGGGTCTGTCCTCAACCATGGCTTCTTCTTCGGCCACCAAGTAGCATAGTGGTGCTTCTTAAAACCATGTTCTTCTTCGCCACCACATTTTGCATATGGGTCTGTCTTAAACCATGGTTTCCTTTCTCGCCCACCACATTAGCATTTGGGGGGGTTTGTCCTCAACCTTGGCTCCTTTTTTGCCCACCCATTTCCCAGTAGTGGGTCTCTTAAACAGGGCTTCCTTTTCGCCCACCACAGTAGCATGGGTGTCTGTCCTAACCCAGGGCTTCCTTCTTCCCCTAAACACGTAGCAGTAGGGGTTCTGTCTTGACCAGGGCTTCCTTCTTCGCCCACACAGTAGCAGTAGTGGGTCTGTCTTCAACAGGGTTTCCCTTTCTTCGCCCACCACATAGCAGAAAGTGGTGTCTGTCTTCAACCAGGGCTTCCTTTTTCCCCCACCACGTACATCGTGGTGTCTGCCCCAAACATGGCTCCTTCTTCGCTCACCACAGTAGCATAGTTGTTGTCTTCAACCTTGGTTCCTTTTTCGCTCACACAGTAGCAGTCGGGGTTTGTCTGTCTTAAACCCTTTGGGCTTCCTTCTTCCCCACCAGTAGCACCCGGGGTGTCTGTCTCAACCAGGCCCTTTTTTCCACCCAAAATAGCATAGGGGTTTGTCTGTCCTCAACCGGGCCCTTCTCCCTTGCCCCTCCTCCTCCCCCCCCCTTTCCTTTCTAAATCATAATGCGTGCGAAATCTCTTCTCCCTTAGCATCCCCCCCTTCGTATCTGTGATCGCTTCAGGGGGGTTAGCGCGGTGACTTTACGGTTGAAGACAGCTTAGGAGATTGTTATAGTAACTGATTGGGTTTAAGTTTTGGGGGGGTTTAATTTCTGGGGATAAAAGACTGAGATTGTGGTTGACAAAAAATTAATTAAATTATACGACCATTATATAAATTTATACGCGGGTGATTTTAAAATAACACAACAACCATGATTAAGGTGATGTGGTAGCCCCTTTTGAAATGGATTACTCCCATCTTGAGGTTTTCGTGATAATTTAATCGTTAGGGATACGGATAATTATCATCGTACGTCCTGAATTTGAATTATCACGGGGCGCTCGGATCTTGCGTGTTTCACTTTCCCTGTGGGGACCAATGGGTAACAGAAAAAGGCTGGGCTTGTTTATTCTAACCTTTTTTAACATCCTTTTGACATCACTTACGACGGAAGAGAAAGATGCAGGGTTTTTTTTTTTTGTTAAAATAAATTTAAAGTGTAATTGGGGATGATTTTTATTTTATTTTTTTTTTTTATTTTATTTTACGACTTGCAAGACGTGTGAGTTTGGGGGTTGTGGGAAGGGAAGGAGCACCAGGGGGGAGAGGCTTTGGGCGATCTCCTCTCGTCTAAACCCCCTCTGTGGGTGGGCCCAGTATACATCCTTTTTCCCCCCCTCCTCCTCCTCCTATTTTTCCTCTCCCTATCTGACCCCCCTACTCTTACTATATACTTCTTTTTTTCCTTTTTCTTTTTCTCCTTTCACGTCATTCTCTTTTTTTCCCCTCGTCCACTGTTCTCTTTTCTCTCCTCTTCCCCCCTTCTTCCCCTCTTCCTCGCTCTTGGTTCCGCCTCCCCCGCTCCCGTCTTTTATCGCCCTCCCCAACCCACCTTTTTGTCTTCCCCTTTCAGTCACGCTGCTGCCTCCACTGCTTTAGAAAACAGGGGTTTGTGGGGGAACAGGGGGATATCCCGGGCCGGCCATGGGGATCAAAGCTCCTATGGCGGTAGTGGTGCAGTTAGCTGTTGGCACAGAAAGCTGGAAAAAGAGCTTCCGGGGTCGGGGTGAGGCGAGTGTGTTGGAGGGGGAGGGGGTGAGATACAGGGACGTTTTCGGGGGGTAGGAAATGGGGGGGTTTGGGCCCTTTGGTATGGGTGGTGATGGGAAAAGGGGTTGTGAAATGCACAGATCCATGGTAGGTGGGTACACATTATGTATCAGGGTTTGGGAAAATGTACAAACATCATGTGACCATTTGGAGTCGACAACATCATGTGATCATTTTAGGAGGTTTACAACAAAATGTATCAGTAGGTAGGTGTTCAAACATCGTGATATGTAGGTAGGTTACAAACCCATCAGTGATCATGTGGGTAGTGTACAAACATCATGTGATCATTTAGTAGGTGTAAAAACATCTTTGGGGATCATGTAGGAGGGTACAAACATCATGGGGACCTGTTGGCATCGTACAACATCATGTGATCATGCAGGTGGGTTTTACAACATCATTGTTTCATGTTGGCAGCAAACAAATCATTGATCATTGGGTAGGTAAAATCATGTGATCTTTGTAGTAGGTGTCAAAAATCATTGACTTTGTTGGAGTCACAAACATCTTGGACCATGTTGGCATTTTTCAAACATCATTATCATTGGTAGGTGTAAAAACACAGTGATCATGTTGGCATTCTTTACAAACCAATCATGTGACATTTTGGGCCAGTTTTTTAAAAACATCATGTATCATGCAGGTGGGTGTACAAACATATTAATCATGTGGGTGGGTTTGTCCAAACTTTCATGTATCAGGGGCATCGTACAAAAAAACATGTGACCATTTTGGGCCAGTCGTTCAAACATCATTTTCATGTGGGTAGGTTACAAACATCATGTGATCATTGGCAGTCGTACAAACTCAGTGACCATGTTGGCAGTTTTTAAAACATCTGTGATCATCGGGTGGGTGAACAAACTTCATGTATCATGTAGGTAGTGTACAAAATCATTGATCATTGGTAGGTGTACAAATATTGATCTTTGGTAGTGTAAAAAAACATCATTGATCATGTTAGCTGATATCCAACACATGTGATCCGGTGACCACGTGACCATGGCTACCCCCTCCTCCCCCCAACGAGACTAAAGCGCAAATTTGGCCCCCTCATCTGAGGGGCTTCGTGGACGGGGACGTCGGACAGGAAATCCAGCCCTCATCCCCTCACTCCCCGGGCCCGTCCCCCGACAGCTTCCCACGCCCGGGTTTTTTTTCCCCGGGCCCACGCTTACCCCCGCGCGGGGGCAGAACACCCACCCGGGGGACTCGGCCCAACATGCGGGTGGGGTTCAGGCCTTAGCCAGCGTACTCCTCGTGGCACGAAAGAAAAGGAGTTACGTAGATTTGGAAACCATATAATTATTAACTTTTTTTTTATATATAATGTTTGATAAACTTTTCTTTCCTTTCACTTCGGTTAGGGTTTTTAAAACTTTCCTTTCTCAATACAGTTTATTATCTTTTTGGTTTGTTTATTTGGATTTTTCCCGGGGGCCCCCCCCCTTCATTTGATAACACATTTTTTGTGGAATAGGGACGCTAACACGGGGGCGCCCGTGTTGGGTGAGAGTCTCTGGCCGTCGAGTGGGGTTTAATGGGGAAAGTTTCCCCCCCCCCCCCCCCTCTCTCTCTCTCTCTTTTCCCTCTCTCTCTCCTCCTCTCTCTCTCTCTCCCCTCTCTCTTTTCTTCTCTCCCGTACATTAAAACCTTGTTAGCTTGTGTCAAAACCACACAAACACAACACACACAACACACAACACACACACACACACACATCCACATATGGGGAAGGGGCTTTATTTTTCACAATCATCTTTTTATTTTGAATTTTAAAAACTGTTTATTTTTTTTTCCCAAAAATTTCCTTGTTTACACGGTTTCCCCGTCCCAACCCAGAAAAATTTTATCATCGACATTACAGACAGTAGTATCAGGTAAGGGTCTGACAGCAGGGGCCCCCCGCTTCCAGACGGCAGATGTAGAAACTGGGGAAAGTCTCCAAGGGAACTCCCCCTACATTTTCCCTTCAGCTTAGCACAATTTTCTCCAGCGGGGGTACGTATGGGGTTGTGTATGCCAAAAACCCTTGTTCTTCATTTGTTGGGTTTTTTTGGGAAAATTTGGAGGTATCCTAGTAGTGGGGGTTTGGGGGTCGGGGGCGGGGGGGTAAAAAAAATTCCTAGGAATTTTAAGTTGGGCTCAAAAAACATTAAACGAGAGGCTACATTAGGGTCTCATTAGATGGGTTTCTCGAGGGAAATTTAAATGGGTTATGTATGAAGGGAGAAGAAAACTTAAAATGGGAAAGTTAATTATTATAATGTCGGGTTTGGCAATGTTTTATTAGTTTTTTTCTTATCTTGGACGTTATAAACGGGGCCGGGTTTTGGCTTTGTGTGTGTTTTAAACACACAAATATAAACTTTGGAATTCCACAGTGCCGATCTAGCAAACGCTTCTATTGTCCACATAACAGATCCAATTTAAGTATTTTACATCACCACTCTTCTGGACCTTGCATTCGCCCCCCCTTATCACCCCCCATAAATGATTAAAGGGCCATGGTAACAAAAAATCCATGATCAGACCCATCTTAACCGAGACCCAAACTCATTTTCCTCACCACCTTCATAACATATCCTTATACGCGGGTAAACCCCCCTTTATACATTTCATAACTTTCATTTACACCATTACCACGCTCCTACATCGCCTCTATTTCAATCTATCCTATCCTTCTTTAAACCGTAATCCCATACTTTCGCTCTCTTCATCAAAACTTCTCACTCCCATCACGAAGCAAATTTCCTTCACCTTTAACTCTCCTAAGGTGTTTTTTAATACCTCGTTGTTGATGTGACTACGTTTTTTAAGAAATTATCGATCAGTCTCCCTGGGCACACGTTTCTCCATCAGAGCTCTGTCCGTGCTCTATCCTCACAGTCACCCTCTCCAAAATCTTATCACATATCAGGAGACTGTATTCTGAAATATGAAACACCGATTTTTTGCCCCCCCACCCCACTGAAAAGGGTAATACTTTTTTTTTCCCAAATTTCCTTGGCACCTCACCTTACACCGACAAATGTGAACAGTCAACTAACTCAACGGTATTCCTCCTTTCCAGCTGAATTGCCACACTTGATCTTAAAAAGGGTTTTCACTACATCCCTCCTTTCACGTCTACTCTCGGGATAATCTCCGATACATTCAGTTTTCCCCAAAATACGTTTCCCCATATCTCTGTCCCCTTTTGCCCTTTGCTAATGTTTTTACACTGAAGGGTAGCAGAGAACATCCAGCATAAATGTCTTGAATAATCCAAATTTTGGGAATCCACAGGAGTCGTTGGGTCGGGGAACTGCCGTCTTTCCAGTAGGAAACCCTTGACAACAGCCGAACGGGAAAAGGGGTTTTTTACTGGACCGCACCGGGGGGGGCACGCTATAAAATTGCGATTTTCGGGGAAAAGGGAAAGGAATGGACGGGCCTCTTTCCACATACTTCTTGCCAGGGAGCGGGGATGAGGGCAAAAAGGTTAGTTCGAATTTTCTCTTTAAATTCTGGAGAATGATTTTGTCTTTTTTTTTTTTTTTTTTTTTTTTTTAAGGGCCTTTGTGTCCTGCATTTCACTAAAAGATCCTTGTTTGCTTGAAGGGCCCCCCACACCCTCAACCCAATAATACATCCCTCCCAGCATTCAGATGCATAAACACAAAGTATTATTTTTTCTGGGAAAATCCCAAATTGTCTTCATTAATTTTTTTTTTGAAACAAGCGAAAAAACACTCCTATACTTGAATTGGAAAGGAAAATATATAATAATCTTCAAGATACCATAGAGGGCCCCAAAAAATACGAGGGCCCAAAAATCAGATGATAAATTTAACATTGTTTTTAATTAACCTTAATTAAAACAAAAGACAAACAAAAAAAGTTTTTTTATCCCAAAATTTTATCAGCATGAAAATGCCCTTATTATGAGGGTTTTTAAAGGGAAAATTTTTTTTTCTGAGAAAAAACCAAAAATTGAGGGGGGATTTTCAGCTCCCAAACCATTTTATTTCAAAATGGAAAAAAAAAGTTCAAAACAATCTTGTTTAAAAAGACATGGAAAAAATTTAAAAAAATGCACAAAGATTGCATAATCCCATCACTTGAGATACACTTTCAAATTGCTTTTAGCTAAGACTTCATTAAAGGGGCCCTAAAACAACCAAAAAGATATTTTAACCCCAGATTTTTTCATGTGAAAATACTCTTCATGTGTTTTGAGGGAAACTATTTTTCGAGAAAAATATCTATATGTGGTTTTGAAGGGAAGTCTATTTTTCTGAGAAAAATCTTTATCATGTGGTTTTGAAAGGAAATCTATTTTTCTTTAGAAAAAAAAAACTCTTTATCATGTGGTTTTGAAGGAAATCTTTTTTCTGGGAAAAAATACTCTTTTTCATGTGGTTTTAAGGGAAAATTTTTTTTCTGAAAAAAATATCTATCATGTGGTTTTGAAGGGAAAACATTTTTCGAGAAAAATACCTTTATCATGTGGGTTTTTAAGGAAACTATTTTTGGGAAAAAAACTCTTTATCATGGGTTTTAAAATCTATTTTTTTTGAGAAAATTTCAAAAAATTTTCATTTGATAGTTTACGGTATTTCTCGGCCCCAACAACTTTCGATTTAAATTTCACATATTCAAACACATCTAATGAAAATGATTTTGGGAAAAAAAACAATTTAAAGCTCTAAATTACCCAAAGATACCCAGTGATCTGCATTCATGAGATGATACTTTTTAAATTGTGTACCATAAAAGCTAATTAAAAGTCAAAGACGACCAAAAGATATTGTAACCCCAGATTTGCTTACAGAAAAAAACTCCTATGATAGGTTTTGAATTAAATCTAATAATAATTAAAGTTGGTTGAATTAGCAGCTTAAAGTAAAAAAGACGACCAAAAAATAATTTATTCCCATATTTATATTGAATATGAAAAAAAATCATATAATGAGTTTTGAAGGAGATCTGTTTTTCTAAGAATATATCGGAAAATTGCAGGTAATATGTCGGTATTTTTCAGCTCAAAATACATTTTATTTCAGAAGTATAATATAGCATATTCAAACACTACTATGCTTTCAATGATCATGGAATACATAATTTGATCATGGAATATATAATTATAAACCATTATTAGTCCAGTGCTAATTAAACGGTTATTATTATGAATTACAGTCTTTTTACTCCAAATACTTAAATACCATAAAAATGACATCTATACACAGATTTTCATTACAATCTGAGGAAGTTGAAAATCTGACCAAAAAAATGCAAGCTATATGCCTGGGATTTCCTTGATTCTTTTGAAAAAATAGATTTTCTTGAAATTCTCAGCATAGAACTTTTATGTATGCTGAATACGAATCTGTGGTCAAAATGTAAAAATTCGTTATAAATTACTCGAGTAATTAGCATTTAATTTTACCACAATTAGTCCAGGTGCTAATTTAAACGGTTATTATTATGAATTACAGTCTTTTGACTCCAAATACTTTAAATCCATATAAAATAACGTCTATACACAAATTTTCATTTCAATCTGAGGAAGTTGAAAATCTGAAAATAAAAAAAAAAAAAAAGAATGCAAGGCTATAACCTTGGATTTTTCTTGATTTTTTTGAAAAATAGATTTTCTTTTAAATTCTCAGCATAGATACTTATATGAATGCTGAATACGAATCTGTTGTGAAAATCTAAAAATTCGTATAATTAGTCGAGTAATTAGCTTTTAAATTTTACCATAATTAATCCAGGTGCTAATTAAACGTTTAGTATTATCAATTACAGTCTTTTGACTCCAAATACTTAAATCCCATAAAACAACATCTATACATAGATTTTCATGAAAATCTGAGGAAGTTGAAAATCTGAGTAAAAAAAAAAACGCAAGGCCTTGGATTTTTCTTCATTTTTTTTGAAAATTGATTTTCCTTCAATTCTCAGCATAGATACTTTTATGAATGCTGAATACGAATCTGTGGTCAAAATCTAAAAATTCGTATAATTACTCGAGTAATTAGCGTTTAGATTTTATCATATTAGTCCTTGTGCTAATTAACCGGTTAATATAATGAATTACAGTCTTTTGACTCAAATACTTAAATACCATATAAAACTAACATCTATACACAGATATTTATTACGATCTGAGGAAGTTAAAAATCTGAGCAAAAAAGATGCAAGGCCTTGGATTTTTCTTGATTTTTTTGAAAAATATATTTTCCTTGAATTCTCAGCATAGATACTTTTATGAATGCTTAATACGAATCTATTGTGAAAATCTAAAAATTCGTATAATTAGTCGAGTAATTAGTTTTTAAATTTTACCATAATTAATCCAGGTGCTAATTAAACGGTTAGTTATGAATTACAGTCTTTTGACTCCAAATACTTAAATCCCATATAAAACAACATCTATACACAGATTTTCATGAAAATCTGAGGAAGTTGAAAATCTGAGTAAAAAAAAATGCAAGGCTATAGCCTTGGATTTTTCTTGATTTTTTTTGAAAAAATAGATTTTCCTTCAATTTTCAGGTTAGATACTTTTATGAATGCTGAATACGAATCTGTTGTGAAAATCTAAAAATTCGTATAATTAGTCGAGTATTTAGCTTTTAAATTTTACCATAATTAGTCCAGGTGCTAATTAAACGGTTAATTTATGAATTACAGTCTTTTGACTCCAAATACTTAAATCCCATATAAAACAACATCTATACACAGATTTTCATGAAAATCTGAGGAAGTTGAAAATCTGAGTAAAAAAAAAATGCAAGGTATAGCCTTGGATTTTTCTTGATTTTTTTGAAAAATAGATTTTCCTTCAATTCTCAGTATAGATACTTTTATGAATGCTGAATACGAATCTGTTGTGAAAATCTAAAAATTCGTATAATTAGTCGAGTAATTAGCTTTTAAATTTTACCATAATTAGTCCAGGTGCTAATTAAACGGTTAATATTATGAATTACAGTCTTTTGACTCCAAATACTTAAATCCCATATAAAACAACATCTATACACAGATTTTCATGAAATCTGAGGAAGTTGAAAATCTGAGTAAAAAAAAATTCCTTGGATTTTTCTTGATTTTTTTGAAAAATAGATTTTCCTTCAATTCTCAGCATAGATACTTTTATGAATGCTGAATACGAATCTGTTGTGAAAATCTAAAAATTCGTATAATTAGTCGAGTAATTAGCTTTTAAATTTTACCATAATTAGTCCAGGTGCTAATTAAACGGTTAATATTATGAATTACAGTCTTTTGACTCCAAATACTTAAATCCCATATAAAACAACATCTATACACAGATTTTCATGAAAATCTGAGGACGTTGAAAATCTGAGTAAAATAGATTTTCCTTAAATTCTCAGCATAGATACTTTTATGAATGCTGAATACGAATCTTTTGTGAAAATCTAAAAATTCGTATAATTATTCGAGTAATTAGCTTTTAAATTCTACCATAACTAGTCCAGGTGCTAATTAAACGGTTAGTATTATGAATTACAGTCTTGTGACTCCAAATAATTAAATCCCATATAAAACAACATTAATACACAGATTTTCATGAAAATTTGAGGAAGTTGAAAAACTGAGTAAAACAAAATGCAAGGCTATATTATATAGCCTTGGATTTTTCTTGATTTTTTTGAAAAAATAGATTTTCCTTAAATTCTCAGCATAGATACTTTTATGAATGATGAATACGAATCTGTTGTGAAAATCTAAAAATTCGTATAATTAGTCGAGTAATTAGCATTTAAATTTTACCATAATTAGTCCAGGTGCTAATTAAACGGTTAATATTATGAATTACAGTCTTTTGACTCCAAATACTTAAATCCCATATAAAACAACATCTATACACAGATTTTCATGAAAATCTGAGGAAGTTGAAAATCTGAGTAAAAAAAAATGCAAGGCTATAGCCTTGGATTTTTCTTGATTTTTTTGAAAAATAGATTTTCCTTCAATTCTCAGCATAGATACTTTTATGAATGCTGAATACGAATCTGTTGTGAAAATCTAAAAAATTCGTATAATTAGTCGAGTAATTAGCATTTAAATTTTACATAATTAGTCCAGGTGCTAATTAACCGGTTAGTATTATGAATTACAGTCTTTTGACTCCAAATACTTAAATCCCATATAAAACAACATCTGTACACAGATTTTCATAAAAATATGAGGAAGTTGAAAATCTCAGTAAAAAAAAAAAAAATGCAAGGATTTGGATTTTTCTTGATTTTTTTGAAAAATAGATTTTCCTTAAATTCTCAGCATAGATACTTTTATGAATGCTGAATACGAATCTGTTGTGAAAATCTAAAAATTCGTATAATTAGTCGAGTAATTAGCATTTAAATTTTGCCATAATTAGTCCAGGTGCTAATTAAACGGTTAATATCATGAATTAAAGTGTTTTGACACCAAATACTTAAATACCATATAAAATAATTTCCTTAAATTCTCAGCATAGATACTTTTATGAATGCTGAATACTATTCTGTTGTGAAAATCTAAAAATTCGTATAATTAGTCGAGTAATTAGCCTTTAAATTTTACCATAATTAGTCCAGGTGCTAATTAAACGGTTAATATCATGAATTAAAGTGTTTTGACACCAAATACTTAAATGCCATATAAGATAACATGTATACACACATTTTCATGAAAATCTGAGGAAGTTGAAAATCTGAGTAAAAAAAATGCCTGGGATTTTTCTTCATTTTTTAAAAAAATTGATTTTCCTTCAATTCTAAGCATAGATACTTTTATGAATGCTGAATACGAATCTGGTGAGAAAATCTAAAAATTCGTATAATTAGTCGAGTCATTAGCTTTTAAATTTTACCATAATTATTCCAGGTGCTAATTAAACGGTTAGTATATGAATTACAGTCCTTTTGACTCCAAATACTTAAATCCCATATAAAACAACATTATACACAGATTTTCATGAAAATTGAGGAAGTTGAAAATCTGAGTAAAAAAAATGCAAGGCTATAGCCCTAGGATTTTTCTTGCATTTTTTTTGAAAAAATAGATTTTCCATAAATTCTCAGCATAGATACTTTTATGAATGCTGAATACGAATCTGTGTGAAAATCTAAAAATTCGTATAATTAGTCGAGTAATTAGCTTTTAAATTTTACCATAATTAGTCCAGGTGCTAATTAAATGGTTAGTATTATGAATTACAGTCTTTTGACTCCAAATACTTAAATCCCATATAAAACAACATTTATACACAGATTTTCATGAAAATCTAAGGAAGTTGAAAATCTGAGTAAAAAAAAATGCAAGGCTATAGCCTTGGATTTTTCTTGATTTTTTTTAAAAAATAGATTTTCCTTAAATTCTCAGCATAGATACTTTTATGAATGCTGAATACGAATCTGTTGTGAAAATCTAAAAATTCGTATAATTAGTCGAGTAATTAGCATTTAAATTTTACCATAATTAGTCCTGGTGCTAATTAAACGGTTAATATTATGCATTACAGTCTTTTGACTCCAAATACTTAAATACCATATAAAACAACATCTATACACAGATTTTCATGAAAATCTGAGGAAGTTTAAAATCTGAGTAAAAAAAAAAAATGGATTTTTCTTTTTTTTTTTTTGAAAAAATAGATTTTCCTTAAATTCTCAGCATAGATACTTTTATGAATGCTGAATACGAATCTGTTGTGAAAATCTAAAAATTCGTATAATTAGTCGAGTAATTAGCTTTTAAATTTTACCATAATTAGTCCAGGTGCTAATTAAACGGTTAATATTATGAATTACAGTCTTTTGACTCCAAATACTTAAATCCCATATAAAACAACATCTATACACAAATTTTCATGAAAATCTGAGGAAGTTGAAAATCTGAGTAAAAAAAAATGCAAGGCTATAGCCTTGGATTTTTCTTGATTTTTTTGAAAAATAGATTTTCCTTAAATTCTCAGCATAGATACGTTTATGAATGCTGAATACGAATCTCTTGTGAAAATCTAAAAATTCGTATAATTAATCGAGTAATTAGCTTTTAAATTTTACCATAATTAATCCAGGTGCTAATTAAACGGTTAGTTATGAATTACAGTCTTTTGACTCCAAATACTTAAATCCCATATAAAACAACATCTATACACAGATTTTCAAAAAATCTGAGGAAGTTGAAAATCTGAGTAAAAAAAAAATGCCTTGGATTTTTCTTGATTTTTTTTTGAAAACTAGATTTTCCTCCAATTCTCAGCATAGATACTTTTATGAATGCTGAATACGAATCTGTTGTGAAAATCTAAAAATTCGTATAATTAGTCGAGTAATTAGCTTTTAAATTTTACCATAATTAGTCCAGGTGCTAATTAAACGGTTAATATTATGAATTACAGTCTTTTGACTCCAAATACTTAAATCCCATATAAAACAACATCTATACACAGATTTTCATGAAAATCTGAGGAAGTTGAAAATCTGAGTAAAAAAAAATGCAAGGCTATAGCCTTGGATTTTTCTTGATTTTTTTGAAAAATAGATTTTCCTTAAATTCTCAGCATAGATACTTTTATGAATGCTGATTACGAATCTGTTGTGAAAATCTAAAAATTCGTATAATTAGTCGAGTAATTAGCATTTAAATTTCACCATAATTAGTCCAGGTGCTAATTAAACGGTTAATATTATGAATTACAGTCTTTTGACACCAAATATTTAAATCCCATATAAAACAACATCTATACACAGATTTTCATGAAAATCTGAGGAAGTTGAAAATGTGAGTAAAAAAAATGCAAGGCTATAGCCTTGGATTTTTCTTGATTTTTTTTGAAAAATTGATTTTCCTTCAATTCTCAGCATAGATACTTTTATGAATGCTGAATACGAATCTGTGGTCAAAATCTAAAAAAATCGTATAATTACTCGAGTAATTAGCATTTAGATTTTATCATATTAGTCCTTTTGCTAATTAACCGGTTAATATAATGAATTACAGTCTTTTGACTCCAAATACTTAAATACCATATAAAATAACATCTATACACTGATATTTATTACGATCTGAGGAAGTTAAAAATCTGAGGAAAAAAGATGCAAGGCCTTGGATTTTTCTTGATTTTTTTGAAAAATTTATTTTCCTTAAATTCTCAGCATAGATACTTTCATGAATGCTGAATACGAATCTGTTGTGAAAATCTAAAAATTCGTATAATTAGTCGAGTAATTAGCATTTAAATTTTGCCATAATTACTCCAGGTGCTAATTAAACGGTTAATATCATGAATTAAAGTGTTTTGACACCAAATACTTAAATACCATATAAAATAATTTCCTTAAATTCTCAGCATAGATACTTTTATGAATGCTGAATACTATTCTGTTGTGAAAATCTAAAAATTCGTATAATTAGTCGAGTAATTAGCCTTTAAATTTTACCATAATTAGTCCAGGTGCTAATTAAACGGTTAATATCATGAATTAAAGTGTTTTGACACCAAATACTTAAATGCCAATTAAGATAACATGTATACATACATTTTCATGAAAATCTGAGGAAGTTGAAAATCTGAGTAAAAAAAATGCCTGGGATTTTTCTTCATTTTTTAAAAAAATTGATTTTCCTTCAATTCTAAGCATAGATACTTTTATGAATGCTGAATACGAATCTGTGGTCAAAATTTAAAAATTCTTATAATTACTCGAGTTATTAGCGTTTAGATTTTATCATATTAGTCCTTGTGCTAATTAACCGGTTAATATAATTAATTACAGTCTTTTGACTCCAATTACTTAAATACCATATAAAATAACATCTATACACAGATATTTATTACGATCTGAGGAAGTTACAAATCTGAGCAAAAAAGATACAAGGCCTTGGATTTTTCTTGATTTTTTTTGAAAAATAAATTTTCCTTAAATTCTCAGCATAGATACTTTTATGAATGATGAATACGAATCTGTTGTGAAAATCTAAAAATTCGTATAATTAGTCTAGTAATTAGCATTTAAATTTTACCATAATTAGTCCAGGTGCTAATTAAACGGTTAGTTATGAATTACAGTCTTTCGACTCCAAATACTTAAATCCCATATAAAACAACATCTATACACACATTTTCATGAAAATCTGAGGAAGTTCAAAATCTGAGTAAAAAGAAATGCAATGGATTTTTCTTGATTTTTTTTGAAAAATAGATTTTCCTTCAATTCTCAGCATAGATACTTTTATGAATGCTGAATACGAATCTGTTGTGAAAATCTAAAGATTCGTATAATTAGTCGAGTAGTTAGCTTTTAAATTTTACCATAATTAACCCAGGTGCTAATTAAACGGTTAGTTATGAATTACAGTCTTTTGACTCCAAATACTTAAATCCCATATAAAACAACATCTATACACAGATTTTCATGAAAATCTGAGGAAGTTGAAAAACTGAGTAAAACAAAATGGAAGGCTATATAGCCTGGGATTTGTCTTGAATTTTTTTAAAAAATAAATTTTCCTTAAATTCTCAGCATAGATACTTTTATGAATGCTGAATACGAATCTGTTGTTAAAATCTAAAAATTCGTATAATTAGTCGAGTAATTAGCTTTTAAATTTTACCATAATTAGTCCAGTTGCTAATTAAACGGTTAATATTGTGAATTACAGTCTTTTGACTCGAAATACTTAAATCCATATAAAACAACATCTATACACAGATTTTCATGAAAATCTGAGGAAGTTGAATTTTTTGAAAAAATAGATTTTCCTTAAATTCTCAGCATAGATACTTTTATGAATGCTGAATACGAATCTGTTGTGAAAATCTAAAAATTCGTATAATTAGTCGAGTTATTAGCTTTTAAATTTTACATAATTAGTCCAGGTGCTAATTAAACGGTTAATTATGAAATTACAGTCTTTTGACTCCAAATACTTAAATCCCATATAAAACAACATCTATACACAGATTTTCATGAAAATCTGAGGAAGTTAAAAATCTGAGTAAAAAAGATATGCAAGGCTTTCTAGCCTGGATTTTTCTTGATTTTTTTGAAAAATAGATTTTCCTTAAATTCTCAGCATAGATACATTTATGAATGCTGAATACGAATCTGTTGTGAAAATCTAAAAATTCGTATAATTAGTCGAGTAATTAGCTTTTAAATTTTACCATAATTAGTCCAGGTGCTAATTAAACGGTTAATATTATGAATTACAATCTTTTGACTCCAAATACTTAAATCTCATATAAAACAACATCTATACACAGATTTTCATGAAAATGTGAGGAAGTGTAAAATCTGAGTAAAAAAAAAAATGCAAGGCAATAGCCTTGGATTTTTCTTGAGTTTTTTGAAAAATAGATTTTCCTTAAATTCTCAGCATAGATACTTTTATGAATGCTGAATACGAATCTGTTGTGAAAATCTAAAAATTCGTATAATTAGTCGAGTAATTAGCTTTTAAATTTTACCATAATTAGTCCAGGTGCTAATTAAACGGTTAGTATTATGAATTACAGTCTTTTGACTCCAAATACTTAAATACCATATAAAACTAACATCTATACACTGATATTTATTACGATCTGAGGAAGTTAAAAATCTGAGGAAAAAAAGATGCAAGGCCTGGATTTTTCTTGATTTTTTTGAAAAATTTATTTTCCTTAAATTCTCAGCATAGATACTTTTATGAATGCTGAATACGAATCTGTTGTGAAAATCTAAAAATTCGTATAATTAGTCGAGTAATTAGCATTTAAATTTTGCCATAATTAGTCCAGGTGCTAATTAAACGGTTAATATCATGAATTAAAGTGTTTTGACACCAAATACTTAAATACCATATAAAATAATTTCCTTAAATTCTCAGCATAGATACTTTTATGAATGCTGAATACGATTCTGTTGTGAAAATCTAAAAATTCGTATAATTAGTCGAGTAATTAGCCTTTAAATTTTACCATAATTAGTCCAGGTGCTAATTAAACGGTTATTATCATGAATTAAAGTGTTTTGACACCAAATACTTAAATGCCATATAAGACAACATTCTATACACAGATTTTCATGAAAATCTGAGGAAGTTGAAAATCTGAGTAAAAAAAAATGCAAGGCTATAGCCTTGGATTTTTCTTGATTTTTTTGAAAAAATAGATTTTCCTTAAATTCTCAGCATAGATACTTTTATGAATGCTAAATACGAATCTGTTGTGAAAATCTAAAAAATCGTATAATTAGTCGAGTAATTAGCTTTTAAATTTTACCATAATTAGTCCAGGTGCTAGTTAAACGGTTAGTATTATGAATTACAGTCTTTTAACTCCAAATACTTAAATCCCATATAAAACAACATTATACACAGATTTTCATGAAAATCTGAGGAAGTTGAAAATCTGAGTAAAAAAAAATGCAAGGCTATAGCCTTGTATTTTTCTTGATTTTTTTGAAAAATAGATTTTCTTAAATTCTCAGCATAGATACTTTTATGAATGCTAATACGAATCTGTTGTGAAAATCTAAAAATTCGTATAATTAGTCGAGTAATTAGCCTTTAAATTTTACCATAATTAATCCAGGTGCTAATTAAACGGTTAGTTATGAATTACAGTCTTTTGACTCCAAATACTTAAATCCCATATAAAACAACATCTATACACAGATTTTCATGAAAATCTGAGGAAGTTAAAAATCTGAGTAAAATCTTGATTTTTTTGAAAAATAGATTTTCCTTCAATTCTCAGCATAGATACTTTTATGAATGCTGAATACGAATCTGTTGTGAAAATCTAAAAATTCGTATAATTAGTCGAGTAATTAGCTTTTAAATTTTACCATAATTAGTCCAGGTGCTAATTAAACGGTTAGTTATGAATTACAGTCTTTTGACTCCAAATACTTAAATCCCATATAAAACAACATCTATACACAGATTTTCATGAAAATCTGAGGAAGTTGAAAATCTGAGTAAAAAAAATGCAAGGCTATAGCCTTGGATTTTTCTTGATTTTTTTTGAAAAATAGATTTTCCTTAAATTCTCAGCATAGATACTTTTATGAATGCTGAATACGAATCTGTTGTGAAAATCTAAAAATTCGTATAATTAGTCGAGTAATTAGTTTTTAAATTTTACCATAATTAATCCAGGTGCTAATTAAACGGTTAGTTATGAATTACAGTCTTTTGACTCCAAATACTTAAATCCCATATAAAACAACATCTATACACAGATTTTCATGAAAATCTGAGGAAGTTGAAAATCTGAGTAAAACAAAATGCAAGGCTATAGCCTTGGATTTTTCTTGATTTTTTTTAAAAAATAGATTTTCCTTAAATTCTCAGCATAGATACTTTTATGAATGCTGAATACGAATCTGTTGTGAAAATCTAAAAATTCGTATAATTAGTCGAGTAATTAGCTTTTAAATTTTACCATAATTAGTCCAGGTGCTAATTAAACGGTTAATATTATGAATTACAGTCTTTTGACTCCAAATACTTAAATCCCATATAAAACAACATCTATACACAAATTTTCATGAAAATCTGAGGAAGTTGAAAATCTGGAATTTTCTTGATTTTTTTGAAAAATAGATTTTCCTTAAATTCTCAGCATAGATACTTTTATGAATGCTAATACGAATCTGTTGTGAAAATCTAAAAATTCGTATAATTAGTCGAGTAATTAGCTTTTAAATTTTACCATAATTAGTCCAGGTGCTAATTAAACGGTTAGTATTATGAATTACAGTCTTTTGACTCCAAATACTTAAATCCCATATAAAACAACATTTATACACAGATTTTCATGAAAATCTGAGGAAGTTGAAAATCTGAGTAAAAAAAATGCAAGGCTATAGCCTTGGATTTTTCTTGATTTTTTTTTAAAAAATAGATTTTCCTTAAATTCTCAGCATAGATACTTTTATGAATGCTGAATACGAATCTGTTGTGAAAATCTAAAAATTCGTATAATTAGTCGAGTAATTAGTTTTTAAATTTTACCATAATTAATCCAGGTGCTAATTAAACGGTTATTTATGAATTACAGTCTTTTGACTCCAAATACTTAAATCCCATATAAAACAACATCTATACACAGATTTTCATGAAAATCTGAGGAAGTTGAAAATCTGAGTAAAAAAAAATGCAAGGCTATAGCCTTGGATTTTTCTTGATTTTTTTGAAAAATAGATTTTCCTTAAATTCTCAGCATAGATACTTTTATGAATGCTGAATACGAATCTGTTGTGAAAATCTAAAAATTCGTATAATTAGTCGAGTAATTAGCTTTTAAATTTTACCATAATTAGTCCAGGTGCTAATTAAACGGTTAGTATTATGAATTACAGTCTTTTGACTCCAAATACTTAAATCCCATATAAAACAACATCTATACACAAATTTTCATGAAAATCTGAGGAAGTTGAAAATCTGAGTAAAAAAAAATGCAAGGCTATAGCCTTGGATTTTTCTTGATTTTTTTGAAAAATAGATTTTCCTTAAATTCTCAGCATAGATACTTTTATGAATGCTAAATACGAATCTGTTGTGAAAATCTAAAAATTCGTATAATTAGTCGAGTAATTAGCTTTTAAATTTTACCATAATTAGTCCAGGTGCTAATTAAACGGTTAGTATTATGAATTACAGTCTTTTAACTCCAAATACTTAAATCCCATATAAAACAACATTTATACACAGATTTTCATGAAAATCTGAGGAAGTTGAAAATCTGAGTAAAAAAAAAATGCAAGGCTATAGCCTTGGATTTTTCTTGATTTTTTTGAAAAATAGATTTTCTTTAAATTCTCAGCATAGATACTTTTATGAATGCTAAATACGAATCTGTTGTGAAAATCTAAAAATTCGTATAATTAGTCGAGTAATTAGCTTTTAAATTTTACCATAATTAGTCCAGGTGCTAATTAAACGGTTAATATTATGAATTACAGTCTTTTGACTCCAAAAACTTAAATCCCATATAAAACAACATCTATACACAAATTTTCATGAAAATCTGAGAAAGTTGAAAATCTGAGTAAAAAAAAAAAAGCCAGGGTATAGCCTTGGATTTTTTTTGATTTTTTTGAAAAATAGATTTTCATTAAATTCTCAGCATAGATACTTTTATGAATGCTAAATACGAATCTGTTGTGAAAATCTAAAAATTCGTATAATTAGTCGAGCAATTAGCTTTTAAATTTTACCATAATTAGTCCAGGTGCTAATTAAACGGTTAGTATTATGAATTACAGACTTTTGACTCCAAATACTTAAATCCCATATAAAACAACATCTATACACCGATTTTCAAGAAAATCTGAGGAAGCTATGAATTTTCTTGATTTTTTTTGAAAAATAGATTTTCCTTAAATTCTCAGCATAGATACTTTTATGAATGCTGAATACGAATCTGTTGTGAAAATCTAAAAATTCGTATAATTAGTCGAGTAAGTAGTTTTTAAATTTTACCATAATTAATCCAGGTGCTAATTAAACGGTTAATTATGAATTACAATCTTTTGACTCCAAATACTTAAATCCCATATAAAACAACATCTATACACAGATTTTCATGAAAATCTGAGGAAGTTCAAAAACTGAGTAAAACAAAATGCAAGGCTATATAGCCTTGGATTTTTCTTCATTTTTTTAAAAAATAGATTTTCCTTAAATTCTCAACATAGATACTTTTATGAATGCTGAATACGAATCTTTGTTAAAATCTAAAAATTCGTATAATTAGTCGAGTAATTAGCTTTTAAATTTTACCATAATTAGTCCAGGTGCTAATTAAACGGTTAATATTATGAATTACAGTCTTTTGACTCCAAATACTTAAATCCCATATAAAACAACATCTTATACACAGATTTTCATGAAAATCTGAGGAAGTTGAAAATCTGAGTAAAAAAATGCAAGGCTATAGCCTTGGATTTTTCTTGATTTTTTTGAAAAATAGATTTTCCTTAAATTCTCAGCATAGATACTTTTATGAATGCTAAATACGAATCTGTTGTGAAAATCTAAAAATTCGTATAATTAGTCGAGTAATTAGCTTTTAAATTTTACCATAATTAGTCCAGGTGCTAATTAAACGGTTAGTATTATGAATTACAGTCTTTTGACTCCAAATACTTAAATCCCATATAAAACAACATCTATACACAGATTTTCATGAAATCTGAGGAAGTTGAAAATCTGAGTAAGAAAAAATGCAAGGCCTTGGATTTTTTTTGATTTTTTTGAAAAATAGATTTTCCTTAAATTCTAAGCATAGATACTTTTATGAATGCTGAATACGAATCTGTTGTGAAAATCTAAAAATTCGTATAATTAGTAGAGTAATTAGCTTTTAAATTTTACCATAATTAGTCCAGGTGCTAATTAAACGGTTAATATTATGAATTACAGTCTTTTGACTCCAAATACTTAAATCCCATATAAAATAACATCTATACACAAATTTTCATGAAAATCTGGATTTTTCTTTATTTTTTTGAAAAATATATTTTCCTTAAATTGTAAGCATAGATACTTTTATGAATGCTGAATACGAATCTTTTGTGAAAATCTAAAAATTCGTATAATTAGTCGAGTAATTAGCTTTTAAATTTTACCATAATTAGTCCAGGTGCTAATTAAACGATTAATATTATGAATTACAGTCTTTTGACTCCAAATACTTAAATCCCATATAAAACAACATCTATACACAGATTTTCATGAAAATCTGAAGTTGAAAAACTGAGTAAAACAAAATGCAAGGCTATATAGCCTTGGATTTTTCTTGTTTTTTTTAAAATAGATTTTCCTTAAATTCTATGCATAGATACTTTTATGAATGCTGAATACGAATCTGTTGTTAAAATCTAAAAATTCATATAATTAGTCGAGTAATTAGCTTTTAAATTTTACCATAATTAGTCCAGGTGCTAATTAAACGGTTAATATTATGAATTACAGTCTTTTGACTCCAAATACTTAAATCCCATATAAAACAACATCTATACACAAATTTTCATGAAAATCTGAGGAAGTTGAAAATCTGAGTAAAAAAAAAAATGCAAGGCTATAGCCTTGGATTTTTCTTGATTTTTTTGAAAATTAGATTTTCCTTAAATTCTCAGCATAGATACTTCTATGAATGCTAAATACGAATCTGTTGTGAAAATCTAAAAATTCGTATAATTAGTCAAGTAATTAGCTTTTAAATTTTACCATAATTAGTCCAGGTGCTAAAAAAAAGAATAAAAAATTAAACGGTTAGTATTATGAATTACAGTCTTTTGACTCCAAATGCTTAAGTCCCATATAAAACAACATTTATACACAGTTTTTCTTGAAAATCTGAGGAAGTTCAAAATCTGAGTAAGAAAAAATGCTAGGCTATAGCCTTGGATTTTTCTTGATTTTTTGAAACATAGATTTTCCTTAAATTCTAAGCATAGATACTTTTATGAATGCTGAATAGGAATCTGTTGTGAAAATCTAAAAATTCGTATAATTAGTCGAGTAATTAGCATTTAAATTTTACCATAATTAGTCCAGGTGCTAATTAAACGGTTAATATTATGAATTACAGTCTTTTGACTCCAAATACTTAAATCCCATATAAAACAACATCTATACACAGATTTTCATGAAAATCTCTGGAAGTTGAAAATCTGAGTAAAAAAAAAATGCAAGGCTATAACCTTGGATTTTTCTTGATTTTTTTGAAAAATAGATTTTCATAAATTCTCAGCATAGATACTTTTATGAATGCTGAATACGAATCTGTTGTGAAAATCTAAAAATTCGTATAATTAGTCGAGTAATTAGCATTTAAATTTTACCATAATTAGTCCAGGTGCTAATTAAACGGTTAATATTATGAATTACAGTCTTTTGACTCCAAATACTTAAATCCCATATAAAGCAACATCTATACACAAATTTTCATGAAAATCTGAGGAAGTTGAAAATCTGATTAAAAAAAAAAAAGCCAGGGTATAGCCTTGGATTTTTCTTGATTTTTTTGAAAAATAGATTTTCCTTAAATTCTCAGCATAGATACTTTTATGAATGCTAAATACGAATCTGTTGTGAAAATCTAAAAATTCGTATAATTACTCGAGCAATTAGCTTTTAAATTTTACCATAATTAGTCCAGGTGCTAATTAAACGGTTAGTATTATAAATTACAGTCTTTTGACTCCAAATACTTAAATCCCATATAAAACACCATCTATACACCGATTTTCATGAAAATCTGAGGAAGTTGAAAATCTGAGTAAAAAAAAATGCCTTGGATTTTTCTTGATTTTTTTGAAAAATATATTTTCCTTAAATTCTCAGCATAGATACTTTTATGAATGCTGAATACGAATCTGTTGTGAAAATCTAAAAATTCGTATAATTAGTCGAGTAATTAGCATTTAAATTTTACCATAATTAGTCCAGGTGCTAATTAAACGGTTAATATTATGAATTACAGTGTTTTGACTCAAAATACTTAAATCCCATATAAAACAACATCTATACACAGATTTTCATGAAAATCTGAGGAAGTTGAAAAACTGAGTAAAACAAAATGCCTTGGATTTTTCTTGATTTTTTTGAAAAATAGATTTTCCTTAAATTCTCAGCATAGATACTTTTATGAATGCTGAATACGAATCTGTTGTTAAAACCTAAAAATTCGTATAATTAGTCGAGCAATTAGCTTTTAAATTTTACCATCATTAGTCCAGGTGCTAATTAAACGGTTAATATTATGAATTACAGTCTTTTGACATCTAATACTTAAATCCCATATAAAACAACATCCATACACAAATTTTCATGAAAATGTGAGGAAGTTGAAAATCTGAGTAAGAAAAATTGCAAGGGATTTTTCTTGATTTTTTTGAAAAATAGATTTTCCTTAAATTCTCAGCATAGATACTTTTATGAATGCTAAATACGAATCTGTTGTGAAAATCTAAAAATACATATAATTAATCGAGTAATTAGCATTTAAATTTTACCATAATTAGTCCAGGTGCTAATTAAACGGTTAATATTATGAATTACAGTGTTTTGACTCCAAATACTTAAATCCCATATAAAACAACATCTATACACAGATTTTCATGAAAATCTGAGGAAGTTGAAAATCTGAGAAAAAAATGCAAGGCCTTGGATTTTTCTTGATTTTTTTTAAAAAATAGATTTTCCTTAAATTCTCAGCATTGATACTTTTATGAATGCTGAATACGAATCTAGTGTGAAAATCTAAAAATTCGAATAATTAGTCGAGTAATTAGCTTTTAAATTTTACCATAATTAGTCCAGGTGCTAATTAAACGGTTAGTATTATGAATTACAGTCTTTTGACTCCAAATACTTAAATCCAATATAAAACAACATTTATACACAGATTTTCATGAAAATCTGAGGAGGTTGAAAATCTGAGTAAAAAAAAATGCAAGGCTATTTGGATTTTTCTTGATATTTTTAAAAAATAGATTTTCTTTAAATTCTCAGCATAGATACTTTTATGAATGCTGAATACGAATCTGTTGTTCAAATCTAAAAATTCGTATAAGTAGTCGAGTGATTAACTTTTAAATTTTACCATAATTAGTCCAGGTGCTAATTAAACGTTTAATATTATGAATTACAGTCTTTTGACTCCAAATACTTAAATCCCATTTAAAACATCTATACACAAATTTTCATGAAGATCTGTGGAAGTTGAAAATCTGCGTAAAAAAAAATGCAAGGCTATAGCCTTGGATTTTTCTTGATTTTTTTGAAAAATAGATTTTCCTTAAATTCTCAGCATAGATACTTTTATGAATGCTAAATACGAATCTGTTGTGAAAATCTAAAAATTCGTATAATTAGTCGAGTAATTTGCATTTAAATTTTACAATAATTAGTCCAGGTGCTAATTAAACGGTTAATATTATGAATTACAGTGTTTTGACTCCAAATACTTAAATCCCATATAAAACAACATCTATACACAGATTTTAATGACAATCTGAGGAAGTTGAAAATCTTAGAAAAAAATGCAAGGCATTTGGATTTTTCTTGATTTTTTTTGAAAAATATATTTTCCTTAAATTCTCAGCATAGATACTTTAATGAATGCTGAATACGAATCTGTTGTGAAAATCTAAAAATTCGTATAATTAGTCGAGTAATTAGCTTTTAAATTTTACCATAATTATTCCAGGTGCTAATTAAACAGTTAGTATTATGAATTACAGTCTTTTGACTCCAAATACTTAAATCCCATATAAAACAATATTTATACACAGATATTCATGAAAATCTGAGGAAGTTGAAAATCTGAGTAAAAAAAAAAATGCAAGGCTATAGCTTTGGATTTTTCTTGATTTTTTTGAAAATATAGATTTTCCTTAAATTCTCAGCATAGATACTTTTGTGAATGCTGAATACGAGTCTGTTGTGAAAATCTAAAAATTCGTATAATTAGTCGAGTAATTAGTTTTTAAATTTCACCATAATTAATCCAGGTGCTAATTAAACGGTTAGTTATGAATTACAGTCTTTTAACTCCAAATACTTAAATCCCATATAAAACAACATCTATACACAGATTTTCATGAAAATCTGAGGAAGTTGAAAATCTGAATGAAAAAAAAATGCAAGGCTATAGCCTTGGATTTTTCTTGATTTTTTTTAAAAAATAGATTTTCCTTAAATTCTCAGCATAGATACTTTTATGAATGCTGAATACGAATCTATTGTGAAAATCTAAAAATTCGTATAATTAGTCGAGTAATTTGTATTCAAATTTTACAATAATTAGTCCAGGTGCTAATTAAACGGTTAATATTATGAATTACAGTGTTTTGACTCCAAATACTTAAATCCCATATAAAACAACATCTCTACACAGATTTTCATGACAATCTGAGGAAGTTGAAAATCTTAGAAAAAAATGCAAGGCATTTGGATTTTTCTTGATTTTTTTTGAAAAATATGTTTTCCTTAAATTCTCAGCATAGATACTTTAATGAATGCTGAATACGAATCTGTTGTGAAAATCTATAAATTCGTATAATTAGTCGAGTAATTAGCTTTTAAATTTTACCATAATTATTCCAGGTGCTAATTAAATAGTTAGAATTATGAATTACAGTCTTTTGACTCCAAATACTTAAATCCCATATAAAACAATATTTATACACAGATTTTCATGAAAATCTGAGGAAGTTGAAAATCTGAGTAAAAAAAAAATGCAAGGCTTTGGATTTTTCTTGATTCTTTTGAAAAAATAGATTTTCCTTAAATTCTCAGCATAGATACTTTTGTGAATGCTGAATACGAATCTGTTGTGAAAATCTAAAAATTCGTATAATTACTCGAGTAATTAGTTTTTAAATTTCACCATAATTAATCCAGGTGCTCATTAAATGGTTAGTTATGAATTACAGTCTTTTAACTCCAAATACTTAAATCCCATATAAAACAACATCTATACACAGATTTTCATGAAAATCTGAGGAAGTTGAAAATCTGAGTAAAAAAAAATGGATTTTTTTGATTTTTTTGAAAAATAGATTTCCCTTAAATTCTCAGCATAGATACTTTTATGAATGCTAAATACGAATCTGTTGTGAAAATTTAAAAATTCGTGTAATTAGTCAAGCAATTAGCTTTTAAATTTTACCATAATTAGTCCAGGTACTAATTAAACGGTTATAAAACAACATCTATACACCGATTTTCATGAAAATCTGAGGAAGTTGAAAATCTGAGTAAAAAAAAAATGCAAGGCCTTGGATTTTTCTTGATTTTTTTTGAAAAATAGATTTTCCTTTAATTCTCAGCATAGATACTTTTATGAATGCTGAATACGAATCTGTTGTGAAAATCTAAAAATTCGTATAATTAGTCGAGTAATTAGCTTTTAAATTTTACCATAATTAGTCCAGGTGCTAATTAAACGGTTAATATTATGAATTACAGTCTTTTGACTCCAAATACTTAAATCCCACATAAAACAACATCTATACACAAATTTTCATGAAAATCTGAGGAAGTTGAAAATCTGAGTAAAAAAAAAATGCAAGGCTATAGCCTTGGATTTTTCTTGATTTTTTTGAAAAATAGATTTTCCTTAAATTCTCAGCATAGATACTTTTATGATTGCTAAATACGAATCTGTTGTGAAAATCTAAAATTTCGTATAATTAGTCGAGTAATTACCTTTTAAATTTTACCATAATTATTCCAGGTGCTAATTAAACGGTTAGTATTATGAATTACAGTCTTTTGACTCCAAATACTTAAATCCCATATAAAACAACATCTATACACAGATTTTCATGAAACTCTGAGGAAGTTGAAAATCTGAGTAAAAAAAAAAAATGCCAGGCTATAGCCTTGGATTTTTCTTGTTTTTTTTAAAAATAGATTTTCCTTAAATTCTCAGCATAGATACTTTTATGAATGCTGAATACGAATCTCTTGTTAAAATCTAAAAAATTCGTATAATTAGTCGAGTAATTAGCTTTTAAATTTTACCATAATTATTCCAGGTGCTAATTAAACGGTTAATATTATGAATTACAGTCTTTTGACTCCAAATACTTAAATCCCATATAAAACAACATCTATACACAAATTTTCATGAAAATCTGAGGAAGTTGAAAATCTGATTAAAAAAAAAATGCAAGGCTATAGCCTGGGATTTTTCTTGATTTTTTTGAAAAATAGATTTTCCTTAAATTCTGAGCATAGATACTTTTATGAATGCTAAATACGAATCTGTTGTGAAAATCTAAAAATTCGTATAATTAGTCGAGTAATTAGCTTTTAAATTTTACCATAATTAGTCCAGGTGCTAAAAAAAAAAAGAATAAAAAAATTAAACGGTTAGTATTATGAATTACAGTCTTTTGACTCCAAATGCTTAAATCCCATATAAAACAACATTTATACACAGATTTTCATGAAAATCTGAGGAAGTTGAAAATCTGAGTAAGAAAAAATGCAAGGCTATAGCCTTGGATTTTTCTTGATTTTTTTGAAAAATAGATTTTCCTTAAATTCTAAGCATAGATACTTTTATGAATGCTGAATAGGAATCTGTTGTGAAAATCTAAAAATTCGTATAATTAGTCGAGTAATTAGCATTCAAATTTTACCATAATTAGTCCAGGTGCTAATTAAACGGTTAATATTATGAATTACAGTCTTTTGACTCCAAATACTTAAATCCCATATAAAACAACATCTATACATAGATTTTCATGAAAATCTGAGGAAGTTGAAAATCTGAGTAAAAAAAAAAATGCAAGGCTATATCCTTGGATTTTTCTTGATTTTTTTGAAAAATAAATTTTCCTTAAATTCTCAGCATAGATACTTTTATGAATGCTGAATACGAATCTGTTGTGAAAATCTAAAAATTCGTATAAGTAGTCGAGTAATTAGCTTTTAAATCTTACCATAATTAATCCAGGTGCTAATTAAACGGTTAGTTATGAATTACAGTCTTTTGACTCCAAATATTTAAATCCCATATAAAACAACATCTATACACAGATTTTCATGAAAATCTGAGGAAGTTGAAAATCTGAGTAAAAAAAAATGGATTTTTCTTGATTTTTTTGAAAAATAGATTTTCCTTAAATTCTCAGCATAGATACTTTTATGAATGCTGAATACGAATCTATTGTGAAAATCTAAAAATTCGTATAATTAGTCGAGTAAATAGTTTTTAAATTTTACCATAATTAATCCAGGTGCTAATTAAACGGTTAGTTATGAATTACACTCTTTTGACTCCAAATAATTAAATCCCATGTAAAACAACATCTATACACAAATTTTCATGAAAATCTGAGGAAGTTGAAAATCTGAGTAAAAAAAAAAATGCAAGGCTATAGCCTTGGATTTTTCTTGATTTTTTTGAAAAATAGATTTTCCTTAAATTCTCAGCATACATACTTTTATGAATGCTAAATACGAATCTGTTGTGAAAATCTAAAAATTCGTATAGTTAGTCGAGTAATTAGATTTTAAATTTTACCATAATTAGTCCAGGTGCTAATTAAACGGTTTGTATTATGAATTACAGTCTTTTCACTCCAAATACTTAAATCCCATATAAACCAACATTTATACACAGATTTTCATGAAAATCTGAGGAAGTTGAAAATCTGAGGAAAAAAAAAATGCAAGGCTATAGCCTTTGATTTTCTTGATTTTTTTTAAAAATAGATTTTTCTTAAATTCTCAGCATAAATTTCTTTTATGAATGCTGAATACGAATCTGTTGTGAAAATCTAAAAAATTCGTATAATTAGACGAGTAATTAGCATTTAAATTTTACCATAATTAGTCCAGGTGCTAATTAAACGGTTAATATCATGAATTAAAGTGTTTTGACACGAAATACTTAAATACCTTATAAAATAACATGTATGCACACATTTTCATGAAAATCTGAGGAAGTTGAAAATCTGAGTAAAAAAAGAATGCCTTGGATTTTTCTTGATTTTTTTGAAAATTAGATTTTCCTTAAATTCTCAGCATAGATACTTTTATGAATGCTGAATACGAATCTGTTGTGAAAATCTAAAAATTCGTATAATTAGTCGAGTAATTCAAATTTTACCATAATAAGTCCAGGTGCTAATTAAACGGTTAGTTATGAATTACAGTCTTTCGACTCCAAATACTTAAATCCCATATAAAACAGCATCTATACACAGATTTTCATGAAAATCTGAGGAAGTTGAAAATCTGAGTAAAAAAAATGCAAGTCTATAGCCTTGGATTTTTCTTGATTTTTTTGAGAATTAAATTTTCCTTAAATTCTCAGCATAGATACTTTTATGAATGCTGAATACGAATTTGTTGAGAAAATCTAAAAATTCTTATAATTAGTCGAGTTTAAATTAGCTTTCAAATTTTACCATAATTAGTCCAGGTGCTAATTAAACGGTTAGTTATGAATTACAG